>NW_020799097.1:29735028-29784868 GCF_003259725.1 Athene cunicularia | reverse complement strand
TACAACTTCTGTTTCAGATTCTGTTAAAACCTTGTCAGATCTTGCCCAAATCTTGACTGTAATAAAACTTGTAATCACAATGGGTGCTGTGGAGTCATAAGGGGTCAATTGTTCAGAGAAAAAATTGTCATAGCTTCAGATCAGTGAGTGAAACCATGGCTGCTAAGACTGCACAGGGTTTGTGCCCACTGCTTTTGAATATTTTAAATGTTGTAGCCCTAGCTGTAAGGAGTTTTATCTACAAATCTTAGCAAGAATATCATTAGAGCAGCAGCAAGACTAGCTTATGATTTATTAAGTACAGTTGGACAGTTTTAGAATCTGAAAGAAACACTAGGGACCAGATTGCTGCTTTAACAGTTAAACTTTAAATATAAGCAGTGTCTGTTAACATCTCTGTTCAGCACTCTTACTGAAATGGAACGGAGCTATGTCAGGGAAAGTTCAGATTGGACATCAGGAAAAGGTTCTTCACTGACAGGGTGGTCAGTCACTAGAACAGGCTCCCCAGGAAAATGTTCATGGCACCACACCTGTCAGAGTTCAAGGAGTGTCTGGATGATGCACTTAGTCATATGGTTTAGTTTTAGGTAGTCCTGTGAGGAGCATGGACTCAATGGTCCTTATGAGTCCCTTCCAATTTGAGATATTCTATGATTCTAAACCCATGAATAAAATGAATTTAAAAAGATCATGAGGATCATTATGACAAACTAATCTCCTCTTACATGTTGTTCCAACTGGGAATAAAAATAGATTTTGTCAAGCAATAATTCTTAGTGAAAAGATGGTGTGAATTCTGAAATGTTTAGGTCATAGCCATACAGTGAACCTCCTCTTTCTTCACTCCCTTCCCAACTCCTTCAAAGAACTTGATGACTGTGGGGCATTAAACATGGCTTTATGCCAGGTGCCTGGTATAAAGCCACTCTATCACTCCCCTTCCTGAGCTGGACAGGGGAGAGAAAATATGACAAAAGGTTTATGGGTTGAGACAAACGCAGGGAGATGGGTTGAGACAAACTCACCTGTTACTGTCACAGGCAAGCCAGACTCAACTCAGGCAAACTAATTTAATTTAGTGCCAGTCAAAGGTCAGAGCAAGATAATGAGAAATTTTTAAAAAAACTTAAACCACCTTTCCTCCACCCCTCCCTTCCTCCTGGTCTCAACTTCATTCCCAATTTGCTCTTTCTCCTCCTCCTGAGTAGCACAGGAAGTTGGGAATGAGGGTTGTGGTCAGTTCATCACACATTGTTTCTGCTGCTCCTTCTTCCTCACACTCTTACCCTGTTCCATCATGGAGACCCACCCATGGGAGATAGTCCTCCACAAACTTTTCCAATATGGGTCCTTTGAGCAAGCTGCAGTTCTTCAAGAGTGGACTGCTCTAGTGTGGGTTCCTCCCCACAGGGTGACAAGTCCTGCCAGAAGCCTGCTCCAAGAAGTCACAGCCTCCTTCAGGCCCATCCACCTGCTCCAGCGTGGGCTCCTCTCTCCATGGGACCACAGGTCCTGCCAGCAGCCTGCTCCAGCGTGGGCTTCCCACGGGGTCACAGCCTCCTTGGGGCATCCCCCTGCTCCAGCGTGGGGTCCTCCCCGGGCTGCAGGTGGGTCTCTGCCCCCCCATTACCCCCCAGGGGCGCAGGGCACAGCTGCCTCACCATGGGCTGCCCCACGGCCTGCAGGGGAACCTCTGCCCCGGTGCCTGCAGCACCTCCTGCCCCTCCTCCGGCACTCACCTCGGGGTCTGCAGAGGTGCTTTCACATATTCTCACTTTTCTCTCTCGACTGCTGTTGCACAGCAGTTTTTTCCCCTTCTTAAATATCTTATTGCAGAAGAGCTACCACCACTGCTGATGGGCTTGGCCTTGATCAGTGACAGATCCATCTTGGAGCCTATTGGCACTGGTTCTTTTGGACATGGGAGAAGCTTCTGGCATCTTCTCACAGAAGCCACCCCTGTAGCTCCCTGCTACCAAAACCTTGACATGTAAATCCGAAACTAAAAGTCTTATCTACAGAAAACCCACCCCGGAATACTGGCTGTTTATTTATTTGAAGCATACGATATTAAATTACTTTCCCCAATGGAGGCTCAGATAATATTAACAATATCAGTAAGACTGTACTTAATGTGTTTCAGTTTGTGCCTAATTCCTCTTATCCTGTCAATGAGGACTATTAAAAAGAGGCTGGCTCCCTCTTCTTCATTCTCTCCCATCAGGTACTTATACAGAGAGATAAGATCTCCCGCTTGAGCATTTTTTCTTAAACAGCCCCAGCTCTCTCAGTTTATCCTCATATGAAAGATGCTCCAGTCCCTTAATCATCCTAGTCAGTCCACTATGTCCATACACTTCTTGTACTGGCGAGCTCAGAACTGAACACAGAACTCCAGTTGTGGCCTCACCAGTTCTGAGTGGAAACTCCATCTGAACACAAGAAAATATTTTTTGACTGTAAGGGTGGTCAAACACGGGGGCAGGTTACCCTGGGCTGTTGTGAAGTCCCCATCTGTGTACAAAAATCTGACTGAACACAGTCCTGAGCAACCAGCTCTAGATGATCCAGCCTGAGCAGGAGGTTTGAAGACGACCTCCAGAGGCTTCTTCCAACCATTCTGTGATTTTGTGAAAGTCAAATATCAAACTCTAAATTCAAGTGACACTTCTACATGTAGAACTATTGCCAACAGCCTACAACTCTAGATTGGCATTAGTATCACATCCTTGGCTGTAATACTTCAACTTTGACCTTTGATTCCCTATCTCAGGTATCATTTTTATGTCTAGTCTTTTCCACAGGAGGCAAGCCCAGGTGTGACAGATCTTCATTTAGAATGAAATATTTTATCTGTTCTAACATTCCAATCTTCCAGATGACCTAAAAGCCAGTAAAAATTCAGCTATCATTCCACAAAAGAGAATTATCTAAATATTATTATAAATTGTGTCATAATTAGAAATCTAAGTTTACTTCAGAATTTTTCTATTTCTACATGACACAAGAGACTAGACCATGCAAAGAATGATTAATAAGAATAATAAGCAACATCTAGAATGGGAATACTGAAATGTCACCTTTTATAGATTTTAGAAATGTATCTGCATTATTTATATAATGCAGAAATACAGCTTTGTTTTACACAAAATAACTTGTGAAATTAGTGCTTTTTCTAGAGAACAGATCAGAAACATTGTTCAGATTTGCAGATTTTAACAGCCAGTGATGCTTAATTCTGATAAAGGACCCTAAGAAGTGAAAACAATTTGTGCCAATGACAATTGAATTTCACAGATGGAAAAGTAGAGTAATATTATTGCAAAGTGCACGATCATGAATTAAATCATACACCATATAAAAGTAATTTCAAATGTCTCAAATGGATACTGAAATCTCCAAGTATAGCTCATGTATTGCAATGTGTTATGGAAGTCAGCAGATAAAGTGTTTTAAACAGATCCTGCTTTTTGAATAATAATGCTTATGAACAAAAACAAGCTGACAGAATGCTAGAAAAGTTGCAAGACTTAAAATTGAGAATAAAACATAATTAGACTGTAAATCCGAATTATGTGAGGTGAATTCCCTGATAAGTTAGTTAATATATATGAAAGTAATTAATTTTTCATTTATTATTTGTGGGAAAAAAAAAATAATTACATGAACAGCTAAATATGATTTTCTAAAATTAAATGGTTGCATATTTATCAACATATTTATGTTCCTTCAGAAAAATAAATTGTTGTGAATTAAAAAATTTTTATAGCTTCTAGAATTTTGATACAACTTTCTGAAAAGCTTCAGAAGCCATTTTGCCAACGATAAGTTGATTTTGCTTTCAGATAATATTTACAAAATAGTTAATACAATATTCCAAATTTACTATATGGTAAACATTGCCTTTAAGTCTTCTTAATATTTAAGACATTTTAATGTTAACAATACCACTGTGACTGATGCTATTTGTTACCCAGGTTAAAAAATTATAGAATTTAGGCAAAACTTTCCAGTGTCTGCATTGCAAATGTTGCATAACATATCTACTACCAAAATAAGAATAATAAAACTTGGAAACCCAGAAACTATTTCCTCAGTTCTTAAATTATCAAGTTCTTGTGTTTCAATTCAGATTAAACATTTATTTTTACATTTTTATCAAGAAGTGGACCATATATCCTCTGGTTTGCTTTTAGAACTTCTGATATAGTTCTCAGCTTGACCAATTAATTCTATACGTTTCCCTCTAACACATATCTGTCTCCCTCTACTTGTGATAGATGGGATCAATCTTGTTTGTTTCTTTGTATTTTGCTGTATTTTACATAATAGATTAAAATTAATGTGGCTGGGCAGCAAAGAAGAAAGTTATATATGTTCCTTGTCCTAACTGATGCATATGGATGCATCTATGGAAAAAGTGAAAGATCATGTTTTGTCTGATTGCAGCTCAGTAGGAGCTTTTGAAGAAGCTCTTGCAATGCATGTGGTGAGCTAGAACCATGGTAAGCAGGGATTGTCAAGCATGAACAGAGCCAGAAGGATCTTGGAAAGAACAGGGAGGAGGATTCAGAGACTACAAGAACTACAGAAGGGTTTTTTACTATCTTAGAACAGTGTAGTTTATTTCTATCCAAAAGACCTCTGAAAAATTACTGGATGTGATGGTTTGACTCTGGCTAAATGCCAGGTATCCACCAAGTCGCTCTATCACTTCCCCACCCCACCCTCTTTCCCCTTGTTTTCTCAATAGGGTAAAGAGGGGAAAGAAGATAAACTAACCCTTGTGGGTGAAACAAAAGCAATATTAATATAAGCAAAGCGAAGCAAAAGTCCGCGCACGGAAGCAAAAGCAAACATTTATTCTTTACTTCCCATGGACAGGCGATGTCGGCCCTTCTCAGGACACAGGGCTCCCATACCCGTAGTGGTTGTCTCGGAGGACCAAGGGTGACCCCACCCCCTTCCTCCTTTCTCCCAGCTTTATCCTGAGCAGACGTCACATGGTCTGGAATATCCCTTTGGTCGGTTTGGGTCAGCTGTCCTGGCCGTGTCCCCTCCCAAGATCTTGCCCACCCCGTCCCACGGGGGGAAATATCAGAAAGAGCCTTGGTGCTGTGTAAGCCCTGCTCAGCAGTAGCCACAACACCAGGGTGCTACCAACACCCTGACAGCTCCCGACATAAAACACAGCACCATGAGGGCTGCTAGAGGGGAAAACCAATTCCAGCTCAGCCAGACCCAGTACACTGGACCACAGGAAAGTGTATGCCATTCAATTGCACAATGGGTATTAGTTTTGCTTTGGTGTTTTGGTTTTGGTTTTTGTTGTGTTTGTTGTTGTTGTTGTTATTGTTTTGTTTTGTTGTTTTTTTGTTTTGTTTTGTTTTTTGTTTGGTTTTTTTTTTTCCCTGAGCTCTGCTGAGTTTTACCAAAACCTACTGGGAAAAATTGAAGTGCTCTCAGCAGGAAACACTGAAGCACCCGTTTCTGCTTTGCTCTGACAATTCCAGCTTGCATTCTTCCCTCAGAGCTGAAGGCTACTTGCACCTTTTTCATGAATCACCAGAAGAACAGCAAGGAATCTCTCAGACTTGTGTGAGAAATTAATTTTCTGAGATTATGATGAGAGTCTGAGTAAAATATATGCATTTTAACCATCAAAAATCTACCACTGGAGCAATGTTGTTTTAAGGGGGAAAAAAAAAAAAAAAAAAAAAAAAAAAAATAAATTAATTTTGATGCATCAGTAACCTTTTTCCTCTGAGACAGGAAACATTTCTGCTTTGACTAGTAACTCAAGTATAGTTGAATAAAATCACCACTTGAATAAAAGCAGTATGAAATCCAAACCAGATCTTTTCAGGCAAATAAATTCAAGCACTATCTCATCATAGTTTTATAAAAATTTCTGTCCTATAGTGTGTTTCTGCAACTGGAACCGTGGCAAGATACCTGCTTTCTCACAAGTGGAGAGTTTGACTGCTGTTCCAGGAACACTAAGAGATGTCAGCAAAAGATAGCTCATCATGATCATTATTTGTGATGAGAATCTGGAGAATAGTGTTGATACACTACTTTTGGGTTTTTTTGTCCACAGGTTGTTTTTTTTTTTTCCCACCATCAGCTAAAATCTGCTTTTGAGGATCATTTGTAGAGTCTTGATTACTCCCTGAGTGTCCATTTCAGCTGAGATTTTTTGATAACTTCAAGTTCATTTCTAACATTATATTTGTTAGCTCTTCATATCATTTTGACATCAAGACTGAAACTCTCTTATGCAATCCATATGATACCTTCTTCAAAATTTAGATAAAAATCCTATTCATCTCATCTTGACTAGTGGATGGTCTGGCTTTGAAAATCACCTTATTTTTCTGTGCCATATGTGAAAAAGACTTTCCCTGTGCACCTGCTGCAGCTTAACTCATATAGATAGAATTCAGTTTATTGACAGTGACTTGTAAAGGCTTGGCTGATATTCAGAGAGTTAATAGTGACTTCTAAATGCCTAGAAGGATTTAATCATCTGCCTGTTTGGGATTTTCAAAGTAAATACAGTGAGAATGCTGAGTGTCCGGATTTTTCATTTTTACCCCTGAAATATAGATACCCCATATATTTTATTCTGTGAATTCATAGGAGAATTATGATGGAGGCAACTAAAACCACTGAAAATTGTACATAACTATCATAGGCATCATTAATTACCTTTTTTTTTTCTTTTTTTAATGCTTTCAATAGTACAGCTAACAATTTGGATAAAAAGCTAGATTTCCCCACCATTAGAAACAAACCCTTCAAGTCAGTCTAGATGAGAATGTAGTTGGAGGAGCAGTAGGAATGTGGTTTAAGTCTTGTTGTCCTTGTAAAGTACTATTTTGGAAAATCCTAGCAAAGATAAACCAGTTATTCAGTTTCTTTTGTTGCCTTGATATACCACTGTACATTGGTATCAAATAAATTAAATCTTAACATTTGAAGTGGAATGACTTTGTTCATTCTATCATTAGAAGCTTCTATCACCTCTACTAGGAATTTTCAGAAAAGACCTATTAGAAGTATACATTATAAACATTGTTACTTATAATGAGCATACATTCCCTGTATGTATGCACTTCCCTCCCAGGGAAGTGGTTGAATCACCATCTCTGGAGATATTTGAAAGATGTGTAGAAAGGGTACTTAAGGACATGGTTTAGTGGTGGACTTGGAAGTGTTAGGTTTACGGTTGGACTTGATGATCTTAAAGGTCATTTCCAACCTAAATGATTCTATGATTCTACAATTCTCTTTCCACATTGTGTTAAGAGGGAGATTTCATCACTGTGTTAACATAAATATTTATCTGTGATTACATATTGCATGTGCTGTTAGTGCATGTTTGGCAGCTATGGAGTATTTACAAGAAAAATGTAGTTGCTGAATCTAAATTCATAATGACTGGGATTAAATAAAACACAATACTACTGAAATTATAATTATCATTCAGAATTTAAATACTGTGAGTCATACAATTTATTGTCATTATTCACAGGTCCAATTATTTTGGTTTTGTGTGTAATATTTTTCAGAATACTAGTAAAACCACAGTCATATATTCTGACATGTACTCTAGGTCATATATTCTCAGCAATTATTTTTTCAGATAGACACAGACATTGCCTTTTGTATTGTGCTTCCCAGCTCCCTGAAATAGTATAATCATATCCTACATTAAAGGCCTGGAGACATTTTTCTGGTAACTGAATATTTCCAGAGCCTGTTGTCTAGTCTTGAGACGTAATGGGATTGTCTCACTGATCCAAACTATAACTTTTTTTTTTTAGCTTCTAGAACATGTGTCTGCACTCTCACTGCCTGTTGGGAATGATCCTTGACCTGACATGTCACAAATTGTGCTTGAGAACTGACAAAGTATGAGTTGGTAATGGTCACAGTCATGCCAAGAACCAACCTAACAATTTAACAGTGTAGATCAATGTCTTTTTCCCACTTCCAGAACTGATAAACTGATACTTGATTATTACTACAGACATAGCTACTGTATCTTACCTTTTTTGCTTCCTACCATATTACTATATTTTAATACTGATCTAGCTCTTAAATTATACTTTTTGGTTCTTAGGTATGGTTAATAACTCCAATTTTTCTCTTTTTTTAACCATTTAGTAGGATAAGGATCTATTTTATAATGAAAAAAAAAATACATTCTAGCACTTAAAAAAAAAAAAAAAAAGAAAAAAAAAATTGCAAACAAAAGACAAAATTGAAGTCATATTCCTATGATCCTACCTTAATACTTTGATACAAATTCAAAAGAGAGCTGAGCCTTCCTTTAGCATCTGGCTTGCTCCTATGCTGATTCATTCTTCAGTTAAGTAGGACATCTAGGAGTCTCAAATAATCGTGTTCTTTCTTTCTGTCCTCAACTACAGATACAATAGACTGCAATAGTCAAGCAGTCCTTGATGAATATAGTTCCTTAATAATGAACAAATCAGGCTAATACTTTCTCTAACAGAGTATTGAGGCCAATTCACTGGACCTAAATTAGCTGGCGTTGACAAAAATGAATTTTCTTTTCAAGATTTATGCTAGTTTTCAGGCAGATTGGGCTTAATTCCTTTGCTCTAATTAGGGAGCAATTCTGTTGAATATAACAGAGTTTAACTCCTTGAATAGCTTAGGAAATTAGTTCTATTTTAGTTCACAGATATGTCTATGTTTTTGAGCAGTGTGGAGCGATAGGAGATTTTTAAAGTGAAGCAGTGAAGCTACCTGATATTGCTACCTGATATCCATTCTATCCTTCTTTCAGGGGTTCTACTGCAGACTAGCCCTACACAAATGAACCAAATATCCATTAATCCCTGGAGTGCACTGAATACATTCTTGAAGTGTTTATTTCAGGTTTGTTTCATATGAAGGTTCACTTGTTCTGAGATTGCTACATTATGTGAGCTAAAGTATGCTAAGAGGTGATGATTTGGAGTTGGTCTCAGAAGTATATGTCTGATCTTAATGTAAAGGTTACTCTAAATGTACCTATAAAATACCTGCTATAGGAATTCAAAAAACCTCAAAGAAATGGAAACAAGGTCATAAATGATTTAAAACTGATTTATAGATTGGGGCGTCAAGTGCAGTAAAGATCAACTTGCTCTGCACTGAAGACTTATGTCCTAAATATTATTCCAGATTTTGAATACAAAGATGTAAAAGATAGAAGAATGAGATTCTTAAGAATACACCTATGTGGTAGTTAATGTACAGTTGATCTTAATTTAGTATGAGTTGTCTTAGTGATTACTTTCTAAATTTAGAAATATGCCACCTTTTTTCTAGTAGAAAAGAAAAAGTGTTGAAAAGTACTAGAAACAAGATCAAAAGACAAAATTGTGAAATCTGTAATTATTTTTTATTTGTAAGAAAATCTATGCTATCTGAAATTGATCTTTTCTACATCTAGCAATTTGGATAACTACTAATCTATATTGGGAAAATATTACTGAAAGTTTTAGGCTTTTAAAAGAGAAATTATAATCCACTATCCAACTGCATCTAGATTTTTCACTCAGATTTTAACTACAGTTGAAGAAGGAAAGACATTAAAAATTCTTATTGGTAATAATACATTTGTTTAACTTCAAAAGTGTGTTCATTGCAATATATAAAACACTGAGTCAGTTTTAGTGTAAAAAGAAGCATAAGTGGACATATATTAATAGTTTTACATCAGAATTTTTAATGATCTAGTATCTTTTCAACTGAGAAATGCTAACATTTAAGTTCATTGCTGCACAATCCTATTTGTGGATCATATTCCTATTAACTATTTGTTTTTTTAATGGTTTTAACTATCATTTACAGAAGTCTCAATTCAAATCCAATAAAACTAGTGTAAATATTCCAATCAGCTGAGTTTTAGGTACTTCATATATTTTGTGATTTATCATATTATAAAATGGTCTGATGTCACCATAGGTAATTTAATTACATCAGCAGTACTTTTATCTCAAACTGCTTAATTGTTCAGCCTTTTACAGAAAAAGAGTCCTGTTTCCCTAAGAAAATTCAATTAAATCTTCTAAAAAGTAAAATTAGCATATAGTATTTATTTATTTTGGGTAAGCATATTCTTCAACTGAGGGAAAAGGAATGAAGACCTACTGGCTGACCTTCTCACCTCTCTGATGAAATTCTAATATTTATATTTTTTGACATTTAGAAACAGTAATGAAAAATAAAAAACACTTTCTAAAATCCATGTCTTTGATATTGTACAGCAGTAACATCTCATTCATGAATCACAGTGTATTAAGTACAACAAATAATGTTTAGAACAATTGAGTATTCGAGATTAAAGAAGTAAAAAGAAACACAGAAGGCTAATCTAGGTGACTTCCTAAGTATTGTTTAATAAAACAAATTGTTTCTGCATTGAACAATAAAATCATCAACAGAAGTGATACTGTCTGGAACTGCAGAGAAACAGAAACCTCAAGGCAAATAAGAGGAGTAAACACAGTGGTCAGTGTCAGAACACAGATACTGATGGCTTTGGTTCCCAATGTACGTATTATTCTGTATACAGTAAGTAAATAAATCTAAGCTTTTCTTTTGTATTTAGGATCCTCTTACAGCTTTATGTTGCCCATCATACTTTTCATTCATTCTCCTTGAAAATCCTGTTTCCATTTTTAAAAAGCTTGCACTTCCTTTACTGGCATGACTAAATATTTTCAAAGTTTAAATAACAAAAGCACAGGTAATATGATGATGGGCAAGAGAAATGTATATCCTGTTTTAACTCAATCTGTTTTCATTTCATTCTTCATACACCACTAACCAGGGAAGCTGTTTGAAGGAGTGTAACTGTAGTAAGCACTCCATACATGTTTCAGTGAGTGTTAATGCTCTTTATCATCATCACTGATGGTCACTTTCAGGACCTTGTTCTGTGATAGCACTATAACTATTAAAGGGCTTGAAGTCTCTTGCCCACTGTTGTAGACCTTGTGTTGTCAAGTACAGCTGTGCTGAAGGACAAAACACATTTTAAAATATTTCCACCTTCTCTCCTTTAATACAGCTGTAGTGCAATTAACTAAATATGACTTCTGTAAATTAATATTTAAATTAAGGAATATTAGAAAGGAATTTTATCACAAAAAACACAGTATGCTCCTTAGCATTTTCCATTGTTAATATTTCTAGCAATGCTTTTTTTTTTTTTTTCCCCCAGGCACCATAAGCATCATCAGCGATTGCAGCAAACCTATGAAATTCAGCAGAGTGAAGTCAGTGGAACTGGAGGGAATGCCATTCTCAGTAGCTTGTGAAATTATCTTCACATTTGGCTAAGATATAAACTTCTGAATATGTCCTTGTCTTCTCTAGTTTGTACTGTGACCACAGTTTTCACTAAATGTGAATGCGATTCACTGTGCCACTGTATCAGTAGTATAACAGTGTGTAGATCCTGGGATGATATAAATTCTTCAGAGAATGTAGGAAAACATGCTGTATGAAGCATATTGACAGAGACTAGAATACATTACTTTCTTCTTATCCCACAGTAAATATACTTTAACAGACAAAGACACAATCCCAAAATTTTTTGAGTGATTTTTGTAATATTCTGTTTATGAATAATCCTCAGAAAACTCCAATAAGTCTCTTGAATCCTGATGTTGCTTTACAGGAGTTATACTGACTCTTTCCCAATGTTTCATACCAAGGTAGTTTTAAGAAGTTATACATAGAAATGAGTTCATAGAATCATAGAATGGTTTGGGTTGGATGGGACCTTAAAGATCATATAGTTCAAATCCTCCTGCATAGGCAAGGACACCTTCCACTAGATCAGGTTTCTCAAAGCCCAGTCCAAGCTGGCCTTGAACAATTCTAGGTAGGGAGGATCCACAGCTTCTATGGGCTACCTGTTGCAGTGTCTTATCACTCTCACAGCAAAGAATTTCTTCCTTATATTTAACCTAAATCTACCTTTTTTCAATTGAAAACTGTAACACCTCATTCTATTACTACTCTACATGATAAAGAGTCCCTCCTCATCTTTCCCATAGGCCCCCTTTAGTTACTTGAAGGCCACTATAAGGTATCCCCAGAGCCTTCTCTATGCTGAACAATCCCAACTCTCTCAGTCTATCTATATGGGAGACGTTCTCCAACTTTCTGGTCATCTTTGTGGCCCACCTCTGGACTCACTCCAACAGGTCCATGTCCTTCCCCAGACCTGAACCCAGTACTCTGGGTGAGGTCTCACAAGAGCAGAGTAGAGGGGAAGAATCACCTCCCTCGACCTGCTGGCCACACTTCACTTGACACATCCCGGGATATCATTTGCTTTCTGAGCCATGAGCACACATTGATGGCTCATATTCAATTTTATATTCATTTATATCTCCAAGTCCTTCTCTGCAGGGCTGTTCTCACTCCACTCCTTACCCAGGCTGTATTTGTGCTTGAGATTGTCTTGACCCTTGTACAGGACCTTTCACACTGTCCTGGAGATGGCTGAACACCTTCGTGATGATGGGAAGTGGTGAATTAATTCCTTCTTTTGCTTTACATGTGTGCCTAGCTTTTGCTTTACCCATTCAATTGTCTTTATGTCGACCCACGAGTTTTCACACTTTTACCCTTCTGATTCCCTCCCTTATCCCACTGGATGGGGGGTGAGCGAGCACCTGTGTGGGGTTTGGTTGTCAGCCAGAGTTAAACCATGACAGCTAGCAATAAATTAGAGTAAAATAAAATTCACTGACTCAATACTGTCAAGTCTATAATGATATTGTATGGATTGGTGAGTAAAAGACTAGCCTCCTGTGATAGTTTTAAGCCCTGCTGGGACCAGAGACCACATTGCTGTTGTCCCTCCCCCACCCTCAGACACAAGCAGGGCACAAAGCCCAGCTTAAAATAAGAAGAAATTTAATACATCGGTGTGATAAACAATCTGAACAACAACAATAGCAATTATAATAACAATAAACAGGTATGAATAACCCGGCTGGAGATCCCTTCCCCCCCTCTGCTGGGGAAACTTAACCCGATCCTAGCTGAACCAGGACACCACCTAACTTCAGCGCTGGCTGCATCACCACTCCTTCTGTCTATAGATATGGTATAATTATAGGGTAGAAATAAGGATTCTGTATTTTTGAGGTGCAAGTAAATTCACTTTCTAGCATGTTCAATATTTCAGAAAAACATTAACAAATGAATAATTCAGCAAACACTGGATGTTTTGAATGATGTATAATAGTAAGGAAAGGATCATTCACAAAGAATGAAAATTGGCATAAATAATGCATCATTTCCTAAGAATTATTAATTTTGTGATTAAAGTCATAAGGATACAAAAGAAAACTCGGCATGTCATCAGACAGTGTGTATTGTAAAACACACAGAGGGTGGACGTCAAATTGTTCAGGCACTATAATTTGTGACATTTCCTATATTATGTTTACATATTAAGTAATGCTGAAATCTTATGCTTTGAAATATGCATCAGAAATAAAGCAAGCATAATATCACAGCCTCAAGGAGCAGCAAGTGTGGGTTGTCCTGCAAAGGAGAGGTTCTGGGAAGGAGGAATGACAGTGACCTTAGTGACAAGGGGCACTGTCCCACAACACCCATGTCAGAAGCACAGCGTGGATCTGGGGATGGCACACAGTGCCAGTCAACAGTCCAGTGGTTTCCAGGCAAGTCCGCAGTGAGGAGACAGGTCCTGTGATCAAGCCAAATATAAGTAAGTCAAATATTTGGGCCAGGGTCAAGGCCAGATATCACAGGTGTAAGGTCAGGTACCAGCCCACTTGCAGCATAGCCCAGGTTAGGACCAAGGGCAAGAGCCTGAGCTTAATTGCAGCTTCTGAGTGAGGTGGGGGACCCCCAGCAAGCCCCTCCACCAGCTCCCTCTCAGCTCTTTTTACAGCAGTTTGATCCAAGGTCTACAAGAGCTACCTCAAGCACAGGCACACAGTCCGCAAAGTGTGAGTGTGTCATGTGGGGAGGGGGCAAGAGGAGGTTCATTCCTGGCCCCAACATGGTGACATGATGTCCCTAAATGTTTTCTGGTTTATTCTGGTCTTCTTTGATAGATTCTTTTTTCCTGAGAGGTTTTTAGAGTCAGATATCTTCTGTGGGTATTTCTCCAGTCTTGATTAAAAGATATTTTATTTTTGTCATTAGTATATAATAACTTTTATTAATAAAAAGAAAAAAATAATCTTTAAGATACTGGACTGGAATGCAAACAACTTGGGATTCATTTTTGCTTTTAAATGACTTCCCTAGGTTTCTGCATAAACCTTTCTGCTTTAGTTCTCCCTTAGTAAAAAATAAAGCATTGTGCTGTTTTTCATGCAGCCTTATGTGGCTTTCAGAGTTTATTTTCTTTAAGTATCTTACTGTGTGTCCATACAAGTCCCAGTCTTGGACTTTAGTCTTCATCAACTACATGGAAGCATCCGGGATTATAGATGGGAAGATTCTCTCCTTGCCTAAACCAGAACTTAAATATAACAGTTATAATCACTTTCAGATTGAATCTCAACATAATTTTGTCTCATGACATGGCATCATATTTAAATTCTTGGCTGATTTTCTAAGTCATGTATTTCAATATTGTAACTCTATTTCATGCATAGTTCTTTAGTTTTCATATTTTACACTATCTAAAACTTTTCCTCCTCAATTTTATTGCTAAAAACCCAATCTTTGTTCTCTCTAGATATTTCTTTCCATCTTCCCTTGGTGTGTTTTTTGTTTTTTGTTTTTTTGGGGGTTTTTTTTGGTTTTTTTGTTTTGTTTTTTTTTTTTCCCCACTGCTTCTACAGGATGTATTTGTTTACTTGACATTATTAATTCTAGTACTGCTGTAATAATCTTTCAGTTGCATGAAGACTAATAATGATTTTTGTGAAGACAGTGTCAACTGTTAAAATACTACTGATTACTTATTTTGAAGTAGTTCAGAAGTTTTATCCCATATAAATTGTGAGGAAGCACATTTTACCAGTAAAAATGAAGCCTGTATGTATCAGAACATACATAACTACATGAATGAAGAGCAAAATATAAGCAGGAAAAAAATATTCTACATTAGACATGCAATAGTGTTCTTTTTTGTGTGTTTAAAGAGTAAAATAGCCTTTTATATACATATATTTTAGTAACCCCTGAGAAAATCTCCTCATGAAACAGGTATGTAAAGATGTGCTACTGAATATAGGATTTCTAAATATACAGTAATATATAGCATTGATTTTTAGACCTGATAATAGTGACAGATATAATAGCAGCTATAATGCATATAATAGTTAAACACTGCTACTTTAAAAGAAAAAATGTGAAATGATCCAAACTACATATTTGATAGCACATTATCTAATGGTATTATCTAATGGTATTCTGAAGATAATGGAATGGTCTCAAAATAGAAAGACTATGAGTATTCTGCAACAAAGCTAGTGGTTTTCTTGTAGATCCATATCCTTTCTTTATGGGGAATTATCTCCCAGGTGTGGAAATATAGACACGGAGAGAGGAATTAGAAATTAGAGTACTTGCTTGGCTGTGGAGCTAGGTGGTTAGCGTACTTCAAGTGTTAGAAGGCAGAATTTGGATTCAGTAATTAAATTAAAACAAGAACTGTTCTGAGAGGACGATCAAAATCTAGTTCCTACCCCTTCTGAGTTTAATACTCTAAGCCTCAGATCTGCTATTATTACTACTAGTCAGTCATAGTTCACACCTTTCTGGTACCTTCAAAGGCTTAAACAGTGCTACTCACTGCTGCGCAGAAGTCATTGTGACAGGTTCACATGCACAGCAATTTATTGATAGAACTTAGCTAAATATTTAGATGCTTTCATCCCCATAGAGGTGAAAAGAGGAGAGACTGAATACCACCCTTCGATATTTTCCTAGTTTTCAACTGTTCAATGAATCATTTAATATTCTCCAGATCGAGTCTTCCACAAATAGTTCTAGTGGACTCTGTAGTCTGCTAGCTTTGACTGTGATACATCAAAAACCTCAAGCATATCTTCAAGGACCCTTGGTTTTCAATTATATACTTTGAAAACTAAGTATAGTTGATAAATCATCAGGAAAACATCTATGGTTAAAGCTTATGACTAGAGCTTAGATGTTCTGGTTTACTTAGTTTTGCTACAGATAACTTTGTTATAATTTTTTTGTCAACAGAGGAAGGGAATATGGAAAGCATGCCTTTAAGCTCTTTCTCTTCCATATGCAAGTACAATTAAATGTACTAAATGAAAATCAAATCTTTAGCAGGAGTAGAAATAGGAAAAATCTGACTTTAGTTACAGTGGTGTAAATCTGATCAGTTAATTGGACTTGTTCCAGTTTCATATCTGTGTAATTAGATGTAGACCTTGCTTTGTTGTATATTTTCTATTTTTGTAATGAAGATTTGATATTCAACTATATTTGGTGTGAAAATAAATAGTTTTCTCTGTTTGAAGTCCTAGGCTGCCATGGAAAACACAGACTAACCTTAAGGAACAAGTGTTCTGAAGCTAAACTCAGTAATGAAGCAGCTGTGAAAGACAACTCTCATTTGTCAGGTGAAACAATGACTACAAAATCAGCAGTTCACATATTAGCGTGCTTTCTTCAGCTATGCATTGTAAATGGGCAGGTAATATGTGAGAGGCAGATGACTGCCGAATGGCGAGTGGAACCAAACCATAATGTAATAAAATGGACACCAAGGGAAAATATCTGCTCAGACTTTTACACCGAATGCTGGAATATGAATAAGAGTATTAGTGGGGAAATCTCAGAAGAACGAAATCTCAGTATCCCTCAGATATGTCCACTACAGCTTCAGTTAGGTGATAGTCTCTTCATCTCCTCTGAGCCATCATTCCAGTCCTATGGAATGAATTTGGTAAATGTCTCCAAGGAAGAGTTTATTAACTGCCCTAAAGCTGGTTTTCTTCAAGAACAGATGATTTTTGTTTGCCAGATAAGAGGACTGCACCAGGTTGACCCTAACTGGCTTGGTGTTGGAACTCACTACTTTGCAGAGCTCCATAAGAGAGGCCCGCTACTGTGCGACATGGGCCTTCGTCTGAACATAACCGTGAAGCAGCAGTTTTGCCAACAGTCTCCAAATGCACCATTATGCTCTGGGCATGGAAAATGTCTAAGCCATATTTGGGAAAAAGCATACAGTTGCCACTGTTTTTCACAGTATTCTGGAAGATTCTGCCAGAAGTTTGATATGTGCTCCACTAAACCTTGCCAGAACAATGCCTCCTGCACTGAGAAAACAGAACTTTCTGGAGATTCTTATGAATGCACGTGTCCTCCAAAATTTTCAGGTATTTCTTTTCCTCTCTAAGTGTAAATATTGCAGTTAATACATTTTCCTTAATGGATAATAAGACAGTGAGGACATCATTAGCAAAGTTTTTGAATAATTTGGTTGTCTGTTGCCACTACCCCACCTTCACTGAGTCTCTTTTACATACAGTCACTTATAGGAGACTGTGCAGTCATTAGAAGACAGTTTGTACTTGCTTACATTCCTGTGTGCATTGTGGTGAAAAACAGAATAGATTTTAGCATGCTTCTTTCCCATTTAAGCATGAGACATAGGTAAGTACTTGAGAACTTACCTTAGCAGAAGTAACTGATTTTTTGGTTTTTTTCAGCAGTTCAAATTCTAAACCAAATAACAGAAATTATATAGAGTAAGGTCTGCCCCAGAAAAAATTAACCAAAATGATGAAAAACAGCAGTTTTGTGAAATGAGTATTTCATGGAACCTGCCACAAGCCCTCTCTTTTCAGTTTAAAGGCCTTTTAAATTACATTAGAGAAATTTTTAAAAATCAAAATCTGTTTTTAATTGAGAAGCCACACATTTAACTAGAAAATCAAACAAAATAAAATACTTACTCTTTCTTCCAGATTTTGTGCTGTAAAATTCCTTTCAAAAGGAGTATGCTAAACATACTGGTATCGTTAAATTAAGTCTTTCACAAATGAAAATAAATCAATTTATCTAGGAAATATTGCAGTACTTACCTAAAACCTATTGGAGAAACTGAGTTTTTGTTTTGTCATGACCTGGATAGGAAGCCCAGAGAGTCACAATCTAATCTCCTCAGGTTAAATTAAGGTGAAAAGACACCAAATGACTGGTTAAAATGTTTTACTTGCAGTAGAAAATAATTTAAACTTGGAATAAGTAATGTGGTCTTTTATAAATCTATAGGAAAGAAAAAAATGAAAAGGAAAGAAAAAGAGAGGAGAGAAAATCCAGATCACCACCCCTAGATCCAGCACTGTCTCAGGTCTAGTAATCTCAATCAGTGGGTGCATACAGAGCAAAATTTTCTGCTGCCTTTTAAATTAATCTTATCACCTAATTAGTATACTAGACGAGGAGGGGCAGGTACTACACAAACTCATTTCCATGAGAGATGACGAAAAAGGTGGAGCATGGATTCTGCATATGCATTGATGGGTAATTGGGTGCACTACCCCTTGTCCAATTGAGTCAGTGGTCATATTCACCCTGTTTACCTTTGGTTTTTCTTCTATTACCACAGATTTTTGCTGACTTCATGCTTCTTGAGCAATCATCCACATTCTGGGGCAGAAATGCTCACATCTTACCAGTTCTTGTCACCTCTTCGGGTTTACACAATGAAGCCAATGATTAGTGGTCCTTGCATTTGATGAGAAACATTTGGTTTCACTCAGTCCACATTTCCCCCCTTTGAGGCTTATCTAAGGAGTCTGTCAATACAACTGCAAGGGAGTGGGGAAGGTTAATCCTTTGATACACTCCTCCTGCTTCCTTGGGTGACATTCCTTAATCAAAAAGGCCACAGCTTGTCTTTGAGGTTTTCTGTGACAATGAATGTTTGAGGAATTGCTTCCTTCAGTTCCTTACAGGTTTAGAATTGGGCTACCAGAGAGTGCAGCATGATTAGATACATTCTTACCTAACAATTATTTCCATGTCATGAAGGAGGAAAAAGGGATGAAGGAAATTATGGGTATATTGTTCCTGCATTCATACTAATGGAGATTGGGAATCCTTTAGAAAGTACCAGAGATATTCATTCACATCACAAAAAGGATTGTTGTAGCTCTTCTAACAATGTTTCTTTGATGGATTGCACTTCTGTGCTCTTGCAATAACAATTCTATGCTATGAAACACAGCTGATGAGTCAGGAATGAGTGAGGTTCATAGAAAACAGAAATGAAGGTTATGTTGCATAAAGCTTGCTGTAATTTATTTTTAATTGCTTTTCAAACTGCATAATAATTTGGTTACTAATGCATTTGCAAATAGAAGATTATGTAGGTATGAATAAGTCAATGTTATTATAAGAGTATTTTTATCATTATTCAAAGTTTAGTAAAACAGTGGGAAATATTGATGGTATGCAGTATGTTTTCTATATTTTTTATGATTTCTGGGGGCTGTGTAAAATGCTTTGAAAATAAAAATATAAAAAATTGTCTAGTACTACTTTAATTCAAATTACTGTAGAGATTCATAAGCAATTCTGTTAAAAGCAATCATATTTAGTGTTATCAGCAATCAATGCTTAAAATATTTTGTTAGCTTATATGGGACGGTGTAGGCTAATGCCATAATTTCATACTGGCAATACTGGTCCAGTAAATAAACTGCATGTAAACAAGAAGAACTTGGAGATTAAGCCATCATATATTATGGACATGACTGCACAAGAGTAATGGAGGAAAAAAGTGCCTCCCATAATATAAAGTCTATTAGAAATTTGAAAACTTGTTGAAGTGTGAATAATGTCATAGCAACAATTCAAGTGGCAAACATAATTATACAGTATTTAGACCCATATGCTGTAATAGCATAAACAACTTATAATTGGAATTATAATTTTCAGAAAGCTGCATATTAAGAAAAACTCAGTCAAATTGGACTCCACATGAGAACATCTCTTGTTTGCTGTGCTGGAAGAAACTGTAAGATAGATTCATGTCAAAAAGAATCAAATACTACAGTACTAATAGCATTTCTGCATCTTAAACTATGTGTGAATTTGTAACTGTATAGCAGATGAGGTTGAGCACAGTATCTCATATTATGGCAGCTGAATAACTTTCTGCCTTGTTTTAGAACTTCAGTAATTTTGTGAAAACTAGAAAACAACGTTAGCACAAATACCTATCTATCTATTAAATATAGTGTTTTATTTTACATATAAATTTGAAATTTCAGGAGAAGATGTAAATGTTTACTGAAGTTCAATGTTCCTATTATCCCTTTTAAATAGGTAAAAATTGTACAGAAATAGATGGACAGTGCCAGCCCCATACATGTTTCAATGGTAACTGCAGCAATGTTACTCCAAATACTTTTCTTTGTGAATGCGACAAGGGCTTTACAGGTAAGAGACTTTTTTTTTTTCCTGTCTTATAATAATGGTTTCCTGTGTTATAATAACAATGTGAACTTTTGCTTTACATAAACAGTTATTTTAGATTACTGTTGAACAATTTGCAATTTCCTAAGATTTTTTAAAAATAGGTTGTGTAAAATAAAGAAAACAAACTTCTATGTGACTATTCTAAAATGTTAATGCACTAAAGTAAAACCATATAAATGATAGAGGCTTTTCAACCATCAGTACCATTCTCCTATTGGCAGTACAACAAAGGAAGACTCATAATCATTAACTCACTGGTTCTCAAATACAGAGTTCACACAAAAAAGGATCGGAAGTTCTTGCTGGATGATTTAGAATGATCATGACACCTGTATTCATAATTTCATCATCCTCTTAATTGATATGCTAAAAAAAAAAAAAAAAAAAAAAAAAAAAGGAAGTTAGAGGGATCCAAGAGACAAAATTTATTTTCATAGTGAAAGACTGAACATTCTTGTTGACATTTTAGTTAAGTCTGTGTAGAAATATAATTTGAAAAATGGGATAGACATGCTTAATTCTAAATGCCTAGTAAATCTGTTTTATATTACTCTCCTTTTCCTCCCTTTCCTTCACTATAGAATGTGTCAGGGTCAGCGTCATTCTAAGAAAACTGAGAAAACTTTTGTTTGTTTGTTTGTTTGTTTGTTTTTTGTTTTCTTCAAAGGAAGAAAGTCCATTAGTAAAGTTTTCTAGAACTAGCTTTTTTCCCCATGCATGGTCTATATCTTTTTAGAACACTTACTCTTGTCCCTTTCATTCAAATTGTGTGGGCATGTTGCTTTTGAAATTTTCCCTACAAAAATCTTTTGTAACCTTGCAGTTTTAGCCTAATGAGGGAGAGGAGAGGAGGGGACAGGAGGAACACCCTTCCAGATACAGTACACCCAAACCCATAAAGACATAAAACCAGTTCAACACACTCAACTCTAGTGGATGGCAGTGATCATTGCAATCTACTCTCCAGGTAGCTGGTAAGGATTGAGAAAAACTGAGACTATAAATGTGAATTAGCTCCCTTTTTATTCTCCAGTTAGATAAAAGAAAATGGAGAATCCTTTTTTTTTTTTTTTTTTTCCTAAGAATAATAAGTATCATGGGAGAAGAAGGCAGACTTTCAGGAATTTACATCTTTTGTCTTGCTCTGATATAAATTGCCTGAGGTCCTGCTTGACAGGAAAGTATGTAGGACATCAGCATACCTTGCAACAGGACTGATTGACTAACATACAGTATAATTTTGAAAACATTTTCTAGCCAAATGTGGTTGGTTTAAGTCTACATTTCTTCCTGTGATGCTGTGTAAAAGTTTTTGCTAGGCAAATTTCAAGAATAGTTACCTAAAAAAACCCCCATCCATGTGAAAACAGATATTTTTCTATGAAACCATACATTCTTCTATTGTTATTCCATCATGGCTGTATTGTGTTCTTAGACAAGATGAGGTGTGTAATTATGAATCTTGTATCTTGAATGCTATTCTAAATGTGTGAGGTTGGTGTCAAACACAGAAACCACAAACATAATACCAATATTGTGCAAACAATGTTTAAGATTTGATAAACTTTGACATACCATTTTTCTAAAATTATGTAAGACACTGGCAGTAATTAGTTCACATGATCTGAATGAAAGTATGAAATATACTTGTTACTGTAAATTGATGAGATCTAAATACAATTGTAATAAAATTATTTTCTATTTATAATTATAATTATTATTTACAAGTATTTATTAAAAATAATAAAAAGTTTATTTGTCCAAGTTATGTTAACAATCATAGAATGGATTAGACCTATATGTATTTTTACGTATTAATATATTTATGTATCAGTTACATATTTTTGGTTTTTTATTAATGGTTTAGTTCATTCACTAAGCTCTCAAAACTCTTCACTCTTTCCTGGAAGAACATTTTAAACATAAATCAGTAACAAACAGTTAACATTAGGCATATCATTATTATTATTATGATTTAATACTTCATACCAGAATTTGCATCCTTAGACTTATTACAGAATGTTTAGAGGAAGGAGATCTGGGTGAAACAAGAATGGGGAGGGTGTAGAGAGGAGGGACTAATAAAATAAGCTGGTACTGTGTAAGCAGTCACTGGTCAGGACACTTGTCTGACTGAGCCCTGCACCAATTCACTGTAGTCTATCCATTCTTCTTATTAAATCTTTTAACTCTCATCCCATGTAGTCCCACTCTCTCCCCACCTGTGAGTGCTGTAAAGTCTAGATGCCAGAAACTGGAGAGATGAAAGTGACTGAATGTGGGGTCTGCAATTGGAGTTAGACCACGGGTGATAGCGGTCCTAATGTCTGGGTGCCAGAAGCTGGCATGAACAAGGGTCTCAGCATCAGCAGCTGAAGCGAGACCACAGATCATTAAGGGTGCATGTCTGCAGTGAGTGTATTTAGTGCCAGTGACTGTCACCAGACCTTGGGTGATGGTGGTTTCCATGCCCGGTACCAACTGGAGCAGGTGAGAGTCCCAGAATCAGCAAGTGGAGAGGGGACCATGAGTGATAGGGCCTGTGAGCCCAGGCATGAGCCACTGGGAAGACCTGAATGTTTATATTTTTCCCTAACCTGGTGTGTGCACACGTGTGTGTGTGTGCATGCATGTATGTGCATATGTAATTCAATAGCAGACTTCAGGCTGCACTGTATGGTAAGTAGGAATCCCAGGATCTGGGCATCAATACTAGATGAGGTGAGGTCTCACACTGCTATTCAAGGGGTCCACAAGTGTGTCTGTCCTTTTGAACAGATGAGTAAGGCACTGTGTGCTTTCACGAGCAAGCTTCGATCCTGATGAGAGAGGGGGACTGGGATTTGGCTGTTCATACATATGTTTTAAGTGAGTTCTGGTAGTGTTATATGTAGGTGTTGTTAAAGGCAGTGCCCTGTCTGTGGGCAGTCTATGTAGCAGCTGTGTTAGAGTCCTCTGCAGGTGTGCATCTCTGGCATACATGTTCATCTTTGCAACTGGTTGAGCCTGCAAACAGGAAAGCAACAGCTGCATCTATTGGCCTAGGTCAGAGCGAGTCCCAGGTCTCCTGGTGCACTGAGCTGGGCTCCAACACCTGGGAAGGAGGCTCCTCAAGCCCCAGAGCCCACCAGAGGAGGTGCCTTTTATACATCCCCTAACAAAGAGGATGTCTCAAAAATTCTGATGGATGTTGTGGTCCTGTTCGGAAGATGCATAGAAAATCTGTGGCTCATTCACAACCTACAAGAAACAGCAATATCTTAACTACCTCTGTAATGGTAACGCTTAGTGTGCTTACCCTAGAAATTTTTTGGTGGATTAAAAGCAGTAGTTTTCCATTTGACTATGTTTTGTTGAATCTGGAGGGCTTTTGCTCCTTAGGTGGGAAGACGGGAGGTAAAAGAAGTGATTAAAAACTAACCCTCTGTAGAACACTTGAGATTATTGGCTTTTTTCACATATTCCTGTAAGGGAGAACTACATTTCTTACCTTCCCCAATGGTCCAATTAACCTCTTTACAGGCCATAATGAATTCCCTCCTCACTTGTGGGACAGGAGATACTATAGGAATGAGGTGGTTTTACTTGGAGCCACTTTGCTAGAGCTCCATCAACCAGGTGCTTTAGTTTAAAATGGTATGTTCACTCAATCAGTGAATTACTGTTGCAGTACTTTGAAAAAGGTTGTAATTGTAAAAGGACTTCACTATACATATTTGGAGAAAAGAATTTATTGTTTGTACAATTAGTGGTTTTGCAGCCTAATAGTTCAATTTATCTAATACTAATACTCATAGCCTAAATTAATACCCAAAACTTTATTAATAATATCCCTAAAAATGTTATACAAAAATGCCTTCTTACTATCTATTTTTCACTTTGGTAATTATGCTCAACTTTCCAGTGCTCCTCTTGGTCCCAAGAGCAATATATCAATCTCCCTCAAGAAGAGGGGGCAAGATTTAGAGCAAGTCATCAGCATTCTGAGGTCTTCATTAGGAGGAGTGTGATATTCATGTTGGATGTTTCTCCCCTGTCAGTTAAGGGTCCATCTCAGCCTACTTTTACATGTTTTCATATCATTATCGGCTTCCTTCTCCCAGGCTGCCAGCTGCAGCCTGGCAGTAGTCCCCAACTGCCCCTCACCAAAGCCTGTGGTTTGTCAGGTAGTGGCTGAGGTAGGGGTGGGGTCACTCTCTCCCAAGAGGGGCCATTCCTAGAGCTGGAGGGGAGGCAGCAGACACCGGGGGTTAAAACAAACAAGTCCTGAGCCCTTGCACCATCAGGTCAGCAAAAGGTCAGCCTGAAGAGGTATTCCTACTATGGAATTTGGTTTTTAGTGTTTCTCTAGGGAGCAGGAATGATAGCAACAGGGATGAGGGAATGGGGAAGAGAAAATGAAATTAGAGATTATGTCTTCACAGGTTATTTTAATCTCATTTGTGATTTGTTTTGTTGTGGTTTGGTTTGCTTTTAAACTGACTATGATTTAAGAAAAGAGTTTGTCATTCTCTCGGAGAAAACTGTAAATTATAGGGATTATGATCCTTAGTTGTAAGAACATCCTTTGGAATATTCCCCAATCACTGTTCAGTGTCGCTAGAATGAGGAAAGTATGGTCAAGTTTTTTGGCCATGTTCATGAATGACACTGAAATGGCTGTAGTTCTTTTAATGTAAAAATAAAATGCATGTTTTGTTTGGGGTTTAAATTAAGTTATAATGATTTTTTAAATCATATCACTTCACATGTTTCATGCTTGTTTCGAAAGTACCCTAAAATGTGTGACAGCATGTCCAGAATCAGAGTTTGCATTACCCCCATGATTCAAGTACCACAAAAATATTCATTTTTTATTATAAAATACTTTCTGTAAGGGAAAAAAAAAATAAATTATTTAAAATAATAATTTCAAAGTTGGAGTTTTAGTCTTCCCCAGCGTTCTTTGTTGCATTTAACTTCTGTCACGAACTGCCATTTGGTAGACACTTTGTTCCACTGTACTTTCACCATGGTCTGCAGGCAATATTTGTCCTCACTTTCTCTGTATCCAAGTGAAGCAATTTAATAACAGATGAAACTGATCTGATGATTAAGAGGCTCAGCTCCTCTCCAGACTACATACCTATTCTATGCCAGTGTTGTGGAGGCTATCAAAATAAACAAGAAAAATACTAAAAAAAAAATTCTGAGAAAAATCAGTTAGCATTCCAGCAAACATCGATAAACTACAGGTGTGGATGTCCATGAGATTAAATTATTACTACACAGCCTGTTTAGGAATTCCTAGGATTTAAATGACAATCCAAAATGCAGATGCTCACCTGACAAGTGAGGTGAGCCCTCAACCTTGAGGAGTTTCCTTGGGTGGCATCCCAACCCAAGGGGAAAGTCCTCAACTGCAGCCTTGCTGCTCCAAAGAGGACTGCCTCAAAATGGCTCCCCAATGGGACCCCATTTATACCCAAGCCAAATTTGATCTATTGTCAATATCAGCTCTCATTGTCTAAGCCCCCCAATTACTGTAAAGACATGAAAACAAGAGTGCAAAAAGAGTCAGCAACTACTATGTTTCAACAGTCAGATGTTTCAGCATCTTTGTCAGGGTGGGTGCGCCTGCCACAGAGACCATAATATCTGTCAGTCACATAGGACTCAGATGTGAAAATAAAAATGCAAAGCCCATCTCCTTGTTCTCTGATCCAGCTACTACACATACTTCTTTAGTAATTATTTTAAATTCAGAGTCAGTAAGTTCATGTTTCATTCACATCATGTTTAATTAGGGTACCTTAATTAAGACTGTGTTTTCTAGGGGCTTGTGTTTCCAGAGAGTGATTCAGGGAACCAATGCCCTGAAAAGACTACATCAGCAATGAAAGAATATTCTAGTTTGAGAGTTAAGGTAAATGCCCTTAGGTTAGGTGATGAGAATATATGTCAGAACCTGTTTTTTGAGGCTAAAGCAGTTTTAGGCAATTGTCACTTGACTGCTAGATAATGCTAGTACAAATAGCTATAATTTACTCTTACAAACATGAAACAGATCAATCTATCTTAGCAACAAATAAAGATATATACACAACAAAGACTTGTTGGAACTGCACCAAATTGCATGAATTACTCTGATTTAGTAGATTTAACTTTTCTTAAATGTACTCTCCTGACATGACTTCATTACACATTTCAGTGGTCTATTTTTCAAAACTTCTTATGAGTTTTGATAATCTTCCTGCATTATACAGTTGTGGGTTTTTTTCCCCTTTACTAATAGAAAAATATAACTGATTTAGAAATAAATCAATTTAATTGAGAATTTTCATATTTGTTGATTTATCAACTCAATGTTAAGTATACTCAATCCATATGATTGAATATATAATAGAATCATAAGACCTTAAATATGATCTAGTTCCAATCTCCCTGCCATGGGCAGGGACACCTCCCACTAGCCCAGGTTGCTCACAGCCCCGTCCAACCTGGCCTTGAACACTGCCAGGGAGGGGGCAGCCACAGCTTCTCTGGGAAACCTGTGCCAGTGTCTCACCACCCTCACAGGGAAGAAATTCTTCCTTATATATAATCTGAATGTACCCTCTTTCAGTTTGAAACTGTTACCCTCGTCCCATCACTACACTCATTGATAAAGAGTCCCTCCCTGTCTTTCCTGTAGCCCCAATTAAGTACTGAAAGGCCACTTATAAGGTCTCCTCAGAGCCTTCTCTTCTTTAGGGTGAACCATCTCAATCCTCTCAGCCTGTCCTCATAAAGGAGATGCTCCAGCCCCCGATCATCTTCATGGCTTCCCTCAGGACCCCCTTGAGTGGGTCCATGTTTTTCTTATGTTGGGGGCGCCAGAGCTGGATGCAGTACTTCAGGTGGGGTCACACAAGAGTGGAGTAGAGGGGGAGAATCACCTCCCTTGATCTGCTGGTCACACTCCTCTTGATGCCGCCCAGGACATGGTTGGCTTTCTGGGCTGTGAGCTCACATTGCTCGCTCATATTCAGTTTTCCATCAACTACTATTCCCAAGCCCCTCTCCAGAGGGCTGCTCTCAGTCCACTTCTCTGTTATATCTCTGTTAGCACTTTGCTATTTTATATTTACTCTGGGACAACACCAGGCATGTATGCTTCTTGCAGTTTACTGTTTACTGCTAGAGTAGCTTCAAATGCTGAGCAGCTCAGCGATCCTTTTAAAGGAGATAGCTAACTTGTACTCAAGTTTCCCTATTATTAATGTAATGTCAAGGCAAATTCCAGTGACCTTTCCCAAGGCAAAATGTAAATCAAGGCCTTGGAAAGTAAACTGCAGATTTCACTGCACTAATACAATATGCAAACTAATATTTATTTAAGAAAATGAATTATAAAAAATTATGAAAAGAAAAAGGGGAAGATCACTGTCCATGAGATGAAGAAAAATACTTAGTTCTACTGTGAAAAGTGGAAATTGCCCTATTATAAGAAAACTAAGACTATCAGCTCTAAAATAACTTTGAAACACATGCAAACATGTAAACATTCATGAGTGCTGTACAGATTTTAAGTATATTGCTTATAAGTTGCTTGGGGGATGCAATATTTCTTGAGCTATGATGAAGTGAGAAGTTTGGCTGATGAAATGCAGGGCAGAATAGTACAAAATGACTCAGTTCAGGAAATGTTTTTTTCCTTGTCTTTTCAGTTTTGCAAAAGCATGTCTCCACTCTTTGGATACCTGTCCTTCACTAGAGATAGTCACTCGTAATTCTTAAATTACTTTTTATTACTGTAATTTCTATTTTTAAACTTTTTTTTTTTTTTTTACAGTTCTTCAAGGAAAACAAAATAAAGTCTGCATATGGCCTTGCAAAATGTAGTAAGAAAAAAAGGTTTTGTTTATAACTGTTATCAGATAAGAAATACTGATAGAGCTGAAAATGGAATTAGAAATAACCTGTAAAAGATGTTAAAGAGTAAAGTGACTGAACCTCTAGTGTATGAATGTCCATGGCAGTGAAATACCCCAAATTTTTGCATTTGATTAGTAGTCTCTTAGTATTACACTTATTTGAATCACAGAACATAGTGAGTGCAACCAGTTGTAAGAATAAAAAAAACTCCTTGTAATATTTAGCTGCAGCTTTTCTCCTCCTTACACATATCAAATGGTTTATGTTTGAAATAGGATGATATTTCATCCTCTAGTGACCTCTGGGAGAAGACACACTTGGGTTAGGAGACTGAAAAACTCAAATCAAGACCTGAGGCGCCAACATCAAATGCTCATGTGTGTTCCCTGTTTATATGACACCAACTGACTTAGTCTTACATAAGTAGGGATGGCAAGAGCTTATCCTTTGAGAACAGCTGGTGTTCTTAATCAGTTTCTCAGTGAACAAAAGTGACCCTCTTCAAAGATATAATTCAGTCACCATTAAAATGCACTTTTACCAGAATGGCTAAGCCTGTAAACCCATATCATGGTCTCCCATGAAAAATGTTGTCATCAGTACCAAGTTTGAACTTGAAAGTCTCTGGAGATTCATCTCACCTAGCGCTGGTTTGTGTCTCAGATAGACATCCATAGAGTTAAAATTCTTGAATTTAAGTGTTTACTTGGAGGTAAAAGATTTAGGTGTTCCTATTGCATTCAATAAATATCTAGTCAACACAAAATGGAACTAGAAGATTTAATCACCAAATGCCCAATGCTTAGAGTTAGGTGAATCACTCTCTAAGCTCCACTAACTGGTATTCGCTACTTCACAAATTAAAATAGCGGGAACATGAAGACTACATGCATGCATGCATGCATAGATCTACTTAACCATGTAACCACACAATTAAGTAAATAAATTTACATATCTTAAGCTGAGAGATAACTTACACGTGACATTCCTCTACAGGCTAAAAATCTTATTTCCTCAGAGCAGTTTCCTTAGAGCAATTGGTCTTAACCTAGATCTTACCCCTAATTATAAGAAGTTTCTAGACATTTATCTCACATGTATTTTCTTCTGTTGTAGGTATCTAAACTTAGGTAATACTCCTAAGTTTATTAATGTAATAAGAACATTGTTGTCATGCATGCTCTCTTCTTAAATACTATAATTAATATACCTAGAATTTTAAAAATAAATAAGCTGTTATTTCCACCTTTTCACATTTCAATGTGGACATGGATCAACATTCTTTATTAAAAAACTCTCTCCACACATTGCATTTTCATGGGTGCTTTTCAGGTTTCACTGTACATGCATTGCAAGATTCTAACATTACTGCAACCAGGGCTGAAATAGTTCACAGTTGAATTTATAATTTTATAGAAGTATGAATATTTAATAATTCAATTTTTAGATGTTAAAATATTGGAAAAGGAAATATAATCTTCAAAAAACATTTTCACTCTAAGATTCTATTATAACAATGAGTTAAGCATTTCACTTTATAAGAATGTGTCTGCTCTGTTCAGTCACACAAAATTCTTCATACTAGCCTAAAATATATTTTTAGCTAAAAGCATTCTTAAGATTGTAAGTTTAAATTTTCATTTTGAGTTTCCCAGATGTAAATTACATTATACAGAAAAATACTCCAAAACCTTTATATGCAGAATTACAGAAGATATTTTTTACAGAATTCCTATAATCCTCTCTGCCTCAAAGGAGGTAAATTTAAAATGGCAATAATAATAGATGAGATAATTTTTTCCCTCAAATACAAGGATTTTTTTATTAGTGTATCCTCATTAGAGACATCAGAACAATGGACACATCAGTTCCAGAGTACCTCTGTGGACCAGAAGGGTCAGGTTTATCTGTGGATCCAGCAACTTCCTCCCTCTCTGCCAGGCCTAAGATGACTGGTGATCATGAATAGCTTACAGCTGGTACTACTGGAGGAAGGAGTCACTGGGAAATGGATCATTACAGGCCTGAAAAACTAGGTGAAGGGCAAATTTCTGTCATGCAACATGTCTAAAAGAAAATTTCCAGTAAGTGAAGAGTAGTAGGAAATTAAGTATGGAGTAACAGATAAAGAAAGAGATGAAAAACCATGTTCAGTCCTGACCTACAAGATATGGAGGATAACACGGAAGACTGGTAAGAGATAGATTTACTGATATGCAGGGGGTCAGTAAAATAGATTAGAAAGGAAACACAGAAGAGTTTGAGTTGTTACTGAGTAGTGAAGGATGGTAGAGCTAGGGGGGGAAAAAAAAAAAAAAAAAAAAAAAAAAAGAAAAGAACCTTCTTTTGATATTTGAGGGGCTAAAGTCCTTCCTTCCTTGGCTGAAGGACAGTCTTCTGACTGTGCCCTGAAGAGAAAGTGCAACACATTCCTAGGGTAGCATTACACCTTGTAGAGGATTCTCTGATGTGGAATAAAAAAAACCAAAAACCTGTCCATCCTTCCCCTTGATGTGTGTGTGACCATCAGTATTTAGATGACTGCATGAATGTGGAGGTAGAGCACATGGCAGGGGTCCTGCTCATTGCAGTTCAGTGGGAGAGGGCTAACAGGGGAGGCTAAACTACCAAGTAAAGACAAGAGAAGGAGACACACAGAGCTGGGGAAGGGCCACATGGAAATGAGGATCATGCATACACTGAAGTTTTCTTGGGATCTAGGGGGAATGAAGACCTTCTCCACATAGATGTCCTTCCCTGCCTCCTCAGCTATATCTTCTGATGCAGAAGGAAAACCATCTTTGATTATCTCAGAGGCCACCAGCACAGCCACAGCCACACACACTCTGCCCAGCCATGTCATAATTCACCATGAGTTTCTTCATGGGGTCAAGGGGTAGCTGGGAGGCAACAAATGCAGCAGTTAAGATATGAAAGGAGCTCTAAAAACTACCGATGCTATGCAAAGTGAGCAGTAACATGGACAGTCAAATGAAGCTGCGTCCTTGAACTTGGTGGGACCACATGTATGGCTGCTGCCTGAGTTTCGGTTTTTGAGCATGCATCTCACCTTCTTTTACTCCCCAGTGATTATGAAATTAATTCTGCAAATAATCAGTAGAATTAATAATTATAATGTTATCCATTTATCTCCTAGAAAGAATGTAAATCCAAGTACTATTATTTCTAGTTGACATAAAAGTTGAGGAGAAAAGCTGAAATCTGATTTACCAATTTAATAAATTTTCCTTTCATATGATATCTGTATGTGGAAATACTTCAAAACATACATAGATTTTGATTTACACAGAAAAACTTAACTAGAATTTAGGAAATATGTTTGTAAAATAAATATCTTCAGTAAATCCATAGTTTTCTTATTAATTTTTAAAAAATCTAATTTCGTGTGTATATAACAGTACTTATTTTTAATTTCCCTTTGGAAAATCTTTTGTCTATTTTTTTCTTGAAAAACGATTACCTGGTTCCAGAGAAGTGATGCTTTATACATCTTTCAACATTTCTATCTGCATCCTCTCAGTTTTTAATATAATTTGAGGTGGTGAAAGGTAAAAAGAAAAGTCCATTAACAACTGGAATGTCATCCAAATTGAAGGTTTGGAGAAACAAGTAAAGACATGCAATGAGAAGCAATTATCTCCTTCTGTTTTATCTGAAGTCTCCCTCACCTATATATAGTTTTCTGCAACCATTTTATCCAGAGAAGGAAGAGGCTTTTACTGTAATTTTATGTCATCCTAGTCTTTAGCTGACATGCCCCTGCTTGATTACCTTCTACCTTGTTAAAGCAGACTTCAAGGATGATAATTTATCCTTACCATGATGAATATACACCAAGGATGATTGTATTTCTGCTCTTCCTCTTACAAATGAAAAGATGCAGAAGTAAGAGAAAAGACAATTTACACATCTGTCCTCTGAATAAGGATGATGAAAACAAGTAATTTTGCTCCAGGGTGTCCTTACTGCTTGAATGCAAAAGAACATCACAGTTATTTTTCTAGGCTCAATCTAGAAGGAAGATATAAAAATAAAATATCCTGAAAATATACGAAATCTCTCTCAAATCAAGGAAATGTCTATCTTACTGTGGTCAGGATTTTCTTGGCTCCCTTTGGCTGCATTTTTGACTGACTCTCTGTTTTTTCCCTTTTTTATTATTATTAACGGATTAGGCATAAATGAAATCAACAATTAAAACACAATCTGTGATAATTTTAAAATCATTATTTTTTTTCAGTGTTTTAAAACTGAGTCTTAGGTTTCTTTAGTTAATTACCACAGACACAGACTGCAACTCTCAGTAACTGTGTTATTTGTGTTATTGACTGAGGCTCATGGACACTTCAAGAAAAGAGCTTCATACAAGTGTTATAAATGGACATGCAAGTGGATGACTAAACTCAATTACATACTTTCCTAAGTGTTCTGCTGAATCAGGGTCATTCCTTTCACACTTCCTTTACATCCCAGTCTTAAAATTTTGTGTTTGATATTACAGTTGGGAGAGTCAGAATTCTATTAAAAGGGAAAAAGACAGAGCAATAATAATTTGGGGATATTAAAAAAATACTAATTACATGCATTACTGTGTGGCCTACAGTGATTTTTGCCATGATTTTCAGACAATAGCTTATATTACCAACTTGCTCTAAAAAGACACATTGCAACTGGATTTGAATGAATTTTAAAACTGAGATTTCTTATGAAATCAACCTTACCAAAACCCGAGACTTTATAGGAATTGATCCAAATACTGCATTTACAAATATGTTCAATATTACTACCATAATTATCTTTTATATACACATCTTTATATATATACAGTGTGTGTATATATATATATATATATATATACTTTATATACAGACTACTGATATTTTAACATGTCCTTGGAAGATTTAAACACATCTAAATGTTCATGAACTACAAGAAAGAAAAATAAGTGCTATCTCTAGGTACAGGTAGCTTTACTAGTTCCCTGCTTACAAAAAATTTAGTTCTAAAAATAGTTAAACATTACTTTTTTTTAATAGATAATAAAATAAAAGGAACAACAATTTTTTTTTGAGATTCAGTTAAATGTATTTCACAAGTTTAATTTTACTAAGAATATTATTTAGATTCATTTATGTAAAGTGGATGTTCCTTTCCTTTTAGACATTTGTGTATAAAGGTGTCTCTCATAATCAGTCTTTACCTGCTTTCAGTCCTATTAATTAATACAAGGTAAAGTCGGTGGCTTCACAGCCGTAGTCCTGAATTATAAATGCATTAAAGAAGAACAAACAAGAAAAAAAAAACCCTCAAACCCAAACAACATTACTGAATGAATATAGGATATTGATTATCACATAATCTATATTTGGTTAGCCTTTTATTTGATAGGGCCAGATCCTAAGTCTTGTGAAATTTTTTAGAAGACAGAAGTTCCAGTTTATAGCATCTTAACCTTAGTCATTTAACTAAATATTTAGTGTAGTCAAGCACCGCGTAGAAAGATCTCTCTTAACGTTACCTCTGGATGAATTAAAGACAAATTTAGTAAAAAAAAAGTGAAAATTGTGGAGAAAAATAAACACTTCCACGGGGTTTAAAGTTTTAAACCACATCAAGTATATTTTATAATTTTGTTCCACAACAACTTGGAAATTTTTATAGCCTCAGTTTTCTAAGATTTCTGTACTAATATTCAAAGGTAATATGCATACAAAGGCATAATAAGGTGGTGGTGGTGGTTCTTTCACTTTCTGTGTCCCATTGTTTTCTTCAGATACTTAACATAGCTGTTCATAACAATTTTCTCTCTACAAATCTACTCATTTTAATCTGAATGCAATTGCTGTTCACTTTCTGTTTAAAACAATTACGGTAAGAAAAAAAAATTTAAGGACACATGTTAAGAATACAAATTTCTATTCAAAGAAGCTTGGAAATCTGCACAGAGGTGGATTGTGTAGGCTGGAGGTAGAATTCCTGCCTTTATTTTCCACATGTACTGCACATAATTGCTCTGAATAGATAGAAAAATGAACCCAATACTATAGAGTCCAGGGTCTACAGTAGTTTTTATTTAAGTAATATAAACATTAAATTGTGACAATGGGTATAATAATGGAAACTCTAAGTTACAGTCAGTGTCTACAGTCTTCAAAATCCACAAGAAAACACAGACGCAAATTGTATCCAAGAGCCACGATATTTGAGTCTTACACAACCAGGAAAATTTACAATGAAGGATGAACCATGTGAGATATAACATTTGAGAAATGTAGGCAGGCATCATGACTTAGCAAGTAGCATAAGGCAATACTGATACCTAAAATATTTGACAAGTTTTTTTTATCTTTTCTTGAAAATGAATTTATAATAGATACAGATTAATACAAGTCCAAAAGAACAGATACATGGCCCATTAATGACATATTCACTGTCGTATAGGTCCTAGCACTTAAACTGCACTGATGCATATATCTTGATGAAATGTTACAGCTTGCAGCCCTTGCAGTACAAAGGCCATTACAGCTTAACAGCTTTTTGATATTTCAGGAAGGCATAATCATGACTAGACAAGCCAAGTCCACTTGTTATCAGCAGGAGATATTATGAGGGCACACTACTTAATGGTTAATAAGAACAACAGCAGTCTAAGCTCTAAAGAGTTCTCAGATAGACAAATACTGACTATAGTTTTAAAGCAGTCAAAGCATATGCCTTGAGAATGGATGTGTACAAAAAGGGATGATTTACTATAAATTTCACATGATGCAGATGTTAGAAAAGGTGCCAGCATGTATGCACATGCCATGTAGGAACCAGTTGTCTTGGTTTGTATTGTTTATCTGTGAGGTAAAATTCAATACATGTATCTTGAATGTTATCAGCTGAAGGAAAAGTGGGAGAGGAAGGAAAGAAGGGAAGTAGGAAGAGAAAGGAGGGGGGAAGGAAGAAGAAGGAAGGAAATTGAAAGAGAAAGGAAAAGGAAGGAGAGAAGGACAGAAGGAAGACAGGAAGAAAAGGAGGGAGGGAGGCAGGCAGGCAGGCAGGCAGGCAGGCAGGCAGGCAGGGAGGGAGGCAGGGAAGGAAAGATTAGGGAATTTCACAGAGGCCTCACTAGGGCATCCAAGCTGACTGCAAGCTAACAGTACCCATCTGCTCATTAGAACATTTTGTTCATTTTGTCATGCTGCAACATCTCAAGATTTGTATAATGCGGTACCTTTTGCAATTCTTAATGCTCCTGGGAAGAAGTTGTGTTCCTGAAAAACCCACAGTCCCAGACAGATGAGTGTAGAATCTCAGCACATGAAACAAGTGGTGATGATCGCAGTATCTTAGCTCCATTAAATATAGCTTCACAGAATTATGCATCTGATTAGTTTTTTTCCCATCTTTATATTTCACTTGTGAATTACTCTGTAGCAAGTGCATTCAAGTGTGAAAAACTGTCTTTTTTATGAAAAGGATAAAATAGATTTAATATACCTAATAAGGTCAGGCACATTTACTATTTTGTGCTTTAAATCATCTAAAAATCTCATACCATTTTTCTTCTGTCTTCTTTTGCCTCCTGATAGTGCAGTTATCGTTTTCTTTTTTAACTTAGAAAATGAATCAGCTATACTGAAAGAGATATTTCATTTGACACTGATGATGTGCTTTAGATGACGATGTAGACTAAACTACATATTTAAATGATATTTCTCAACAACTGATTGTAAATAGTTTTATTAATGTGATTTAAAAGAGGTGCATGTTGATAAAGGACTAAGTATATAAAATATTACCATGAGTCCTCAAAAGCAAGAAGTGGAAGAATATGGTTAGTATCTCAATACTCTTGATGACTATACAAATAATACTGATTAAAATGCTCTTCTGGAAAACAGATCTTCTTGAAGAAACCTTACATTTTGTTTATGTACTAAATTTAGACTTTGGAAAATAGCAGAATCTCTAAAGTGATAAAATATTGCTGTAGTTTGAGCCCAGAGGGTAACTGAGGACCATGTAGCCGCTTTATCACCCTCAGTCTAGACTACCCCAAATATATTAATCTCTTTGCAACTTTCTAGGTGCTTTGTTCCAGACTTTTTCTGGGGGTTGATAGTCAAGTGACTCATCTATAATTCTTTGTTTTCTCTTCTGTTTACTTTCTGAAGTTAGGCACTACACTTAAATCTATTATTTCAGTGAAATAAGCTTGTATGCTAGGCAGGGACCTGAAGACAGTGATGTGTTTTTTGCAAAATGTGTGTTTGCCACAGTGTAATAGAACCTACTTACTTAAACATTATTCCTAATTAAAACCCAAAACCAATCAAGTAAAAAAACACTTCATATTTTTCTTTCTTCTGTCAGGAATGAAGATAGGAAAGATAAACAGAAAGGCTACCTCCAAATATAAAATATTTTCCTTCTAATAACCCAAGGAGTTGTAAGGTTGCACTGTGAAGACAACAATACTCAGAAGGGCACTGAGTATAGGCATATTAATATTTTTGGTATACTGAAAAAATGCAATGACAGATTAAAAAATCCCTAGATGCTTGTACTTCTTTTGAGGAAGTTAGAATTAGCTGCATAATTCTGAGTCTTCTTAACTCAAATATTGTATCTAGTTTAAATAGAGAGTCATTAAATATGGGTAACCAGACCAATCAAACAGTCTGAAAATCTTCAGACCAAATACTAAATAAAATTTCCTTTAATGACAATAGAACAATACTTAGATATGTAGCAATAGATTGTAGGGTAGCAGAGTGATCAGCTCTGCATACACAATTCAGAAGCATGGTATCTGCAGAATCAGTTCTTTTTTGTGTAGTCTTGTGTACACTATAAAGGCACTTCAAGCCATGTTATGAATTATGAGAAGCTTCATTAGCTTGTTACACAATTTTATATCAATCATATGTGTGCACTTCTCCTGGTTCAGCTAGGACAGGGTTAAGTTTCCTCAGCAGAGAGGGGGAAGGGATCTCCAGCCGGGTTATTCATACCATGCTGAGGTTAGGTCCGGATGTGAGAGCATGGAAACTTTTTCCTTGTGGCTTTGGTCACGGGAAGCACGAGGCTGTCTGTAACCATTGTGGTATTTCTCTGTATATATTTTATCTTCTTCACTGTTATTACTGTTTACTGTTGTTATCATTGCTACTGTTGTTCAGATTGTTTATCACACTGTTGTATTAAATTTCTTTTTATTTCAACCCGGGGTTTGGGCCCTACTTGTGTCTGAGGTTGGGGGAAGGACAACGGCAACATGGTCTCCAGTCCCAGCAGGGCTTAAACCAACACAGTACTGCACTTCAGTCTTCTATATGTTTCTGTACGTTCAAAGCCGTTGCTTTGAACTCTCAGGGACGCCTGTGACAGTCTTGTGATTATTCACATTTACATACCTGTCTAGTCTTCAGTAGTTCACAGTGCACAACTGTGTTGTTTAAAAGCACATCACTGTGTATATCTCACATTCTTAGCTAATTATTATTAATATCTAACTACAGCAATTTTTGTTACAGTTTTAAATGTTGTTCATTTCAGATTATAGCACCATCATAATATGAAGTCAGTGGAGACAGTGGAGACATACATTTTGACCTTACTTTTGATCTTCCCTGCAATTGTCTGTTTCTCCACTGACAACAAGGCTATCTACAGAAACCAAGCTAATAACTTGTATGTCTGTTAAATGCATAAAATCTGATGGAGAAATTTTGTGGGTTTTACTTTATTAGCAAAGAAAAAGGGGATGAGTCAAACAATAGGAACAAATGGGGAAACAGAGAATGAGAAAATATTTGGATATTAATTTTAGTTAATTGTTAATTTTATTTTGTTGTTTCAACATCTGCTAGATAGATTATGAAAGGGAATAGCATCAATAGTATTAATTTATGAAGTAGACAGTTCTGTAAAATATTTTGTAAGGGAAAGGTACATGCTGCTTCTCTTACAGCTGCAAAGCACACTGCTGAAATAATTTTTATTTAATAAAATATATATGAAGTATAGCAAGCAGTAGAAAGCAGCAAAACCATTTCCACTTCCTTCCATAGGACCAGGAGAAAGAAAACCTTTTATTTCTTTAATAGCCCTGTACAGCTATTTTATCCAGAGCAATGCTCAGTTTTGTAAATATAATCACTGAAGAACTAGAAGGATTTAGAACCAAGACTTTATAATAACTTTTTGTATAACTTAAGAAGAGAGGGAGACACCACAAAAGAGAACATAGTGGAGGAATGGTAAAAAAAAAAAAAAATAAAAAATAAAAAAAGAAAAAAGCAGGAAAAGGAGTTTGTTTCTATAAAACTGAGTTGAATGTGAGACTTCATGGAAGATAGGCTCAGAAGATGGGATCAGTTAAGAGACTGAAAAGGAATGAGGAAACAGACATTTTAAATTTAATAATTAGTATTTAAATAAAAAACTAACTGAAAACAAAAGATTTTTTAAAATGAAAAATAAGAGGAATGGAAGTGGTTGAAATAAAAACAGAGCCATGCTTTGAAAAAAGCCAAATGTGAGTGTAAGAAATACCAGTTATGCCTGGGAGTCTAGGGTAGTCAATGAGGCTGATGAATGAGAGGTAGCTCAAATGTGACATTTTTTGTTAACCATAAACCACAGCAAATACCAAGAACAATGCTGGGCCTGAAATGGGAGACATGCCAAAGGCTCCATTAAGTCCACAAAATATATCACTATTCATGTTTATGGAAGTGATTGGAAACTGAGGTGATGGATGATTAGACAGATAGGTAGATAATACAACAGAGATTGCTCATGGTTTGACTGTCATTACTCATATTTAACAATCACAGTTGGATTGGTGAAGACAAAGCATACATTGCAATATACTGGGTTAATATTGATGAAAACATAGAGATGTCATATTTCTTTTTAGTTCTGCCTGTGCTGCCATTTCACTTACAGAGTTATAAATTACACTTACCGAGGGAAAAAAAAAAAAAAAAAAAAGAAAAGAAAAACAAACAAAAAAACCCAAACAAACAAAAAAAAACAAACAAACCCACAAAGTGATATGAAAACCTAAGTATAGAGAGCATACTGAAGTCTCACAAACTCTGACAAAGCAAATATTAAAAATAATAGTAATTCTAGAAAGAGGACAAATACAGTAGGAAATAATAAAAGTGACACAGTCACTAGAGATACTGCCAATCTGAGCAGCAGACTTTAAAATTCTCAACATTAAGCAAGTAACAAATTTTTAAAAGAAAAGTAATTTGAAATCAAATCCATGGTTTATGAGCAAAAATAAAAGGCAGATGTTACTATTTCACACTGGTGTGATAATAATGGCTTATGAAATCCATACAGAGGAGGAAAAAAGAAAAAGAATAAGACAGAATGCCGTGAAATTGAAAAGACAGAAAATATTGTTTCTTCCTCTTTTTTCTTTTTTTTTTTTTTTTTCCCAGTACAGTACCTTACATTAATTCTAGCTGTAAGTCCAGTCATTATACTAAGGATTGTGGAAGCAAAAATACCTCTTCTCCAAAAACTTTATGATGAAATAACTTAGCTGAATTCTAGAAAGCTGTGGCTGAAGCTCCAGAATCACTCAGGACATTATAGGAGACAAGAATATGTCTCAGGTGCCATACATAAATCCCTGCTGATTTACTGGATAAGTGTAACTACAGTGGAATTCTGTATGCATAAATGACTTAGCATAGTACGTATCACATTGATGTATCCCAGTATAATACACAGGACATATCAACAGAAAGTGACTGATTAACCAAAATCAGATTTCATGAAAAGGGATGTTTTTTGATAGCACCTACAACAAAAAATGTATGAACAATAATAGAAATCATAGCACCTGAATGCTTATCTGTTTATAAAAATGAGTGTTACTATGATGAACTATTTTATATCAACAGTGATTTTTCTGCCGCTTCTCATAGGATAATATATAATGTTCACCTTGTTTAATATTACAAACATCTGTTGAAGAAGCTATATCAGTCCAATAATATATTCAATTATAAATATTCAAAAGCATCATGGTTTGTAAATCAGACAACCAGATAGAAAGGTGATTACACTTGGAAATGTAAACCTACAAAGACTGGCTATTAGGGAAGTGAGGTGTGCAAATATGCATGAGAGATGACCAGCAGTGACTTAACAACAACCCGTTAATGACTTGAATACAGAAGGTAAAGCAATGGTAATGAAAATTCTAGTTAGGATACTCTGTCAATAAAAAGGAGAATTAGAAAGGTTTTACAGATTTGAGTGACCTGGAAGACTGGAGTAATAAAAGTATTAAACATTATATTTTTAAGGAGTTAAAAAAAATAAAAAATTAAAGGCATAAACTCATTAATAAATGGAGAGGAAAACCTATGTATTTTGACTGATCTCAAAGAAACCCACACAGAGCTACACGTACAGTACCATCATGAAAAAAGCAATTGCAGTCTTGTGACATTGTTTATTCAAAGTATTTTCAACTAAAATATGGAGGTATTCACACCTTTACAAAGTACAGTAATGAAGTAAAAAACTCAGTTGACATATTCTGTAAAGTTCTGCTTATCCTCATGCAAGAAAAATTAAATTGGGCAAGTAGAGCACTGTTGGATAATGGCTTGCAGAGCAAGGTCATGGGTCTGTGCAGGAGCTGATTACAGCCATCTGAGGTAAACAAGGAAAAAAACAGGGTACAGTTATGCTAACAAGGAAGGAGATTCCGGGCACAGTTATGCTAACAAAGGACTGTTATGCTAACAAAGAGAGAAACTGAGGTACACAACAGCCTTGAGTATAATGAAAAACAACCTGGGAAAAAAAGGCAGGCTAGAGGAAGGAGGACTTTGTGACATACCTGAAATGCCACAAGGGGATGGGATATTATAATGTAACCTTTTAGATGTATCCAATAGATTTATGATTAGTGTGCACATAGTTAGTGCTTATATAAGGTGCGATTTCTTTCAATAAAGTTGAAGCTTGCTCTATCATTCACATTGAATCGACTGCTTGCTTCCTCCATCCTCCGCAGAGCACAAAGGAGTGAAGACAAGACTATATATGAACCTTTTTTTTTTTTCGTAGTCCAGCAAAATACAGCACAAGCAGAAATATATTTTGTTTTCTAAGTGGAGTTTGAAAGACTTGTGCTGCTGTGAATGTCCTGTAGAACCAAAAATCTAGCTTGTGAAACAAGCAACTTGACTAACTGTGAAATGAATCACGGAATGGTTTAGGTTGAAAGTCACCTCTGGAGGTCATCAGGTTCAAATCCCCTGTTCAGTCAGGGACACCTAGATCCAGTTTCCCACGACCATGTCCATCTGGCTTCTGAATATCTCCAAGAATGGAGACTCCATAAACTCTCTGGGCAACTTGTTCCTGTGCTGTTACCTTCACAGTGAAAAGGTTTTTCCCAATGGTCAGATGGCACCTCCTGCATTTCGGTTTGTGCCCACTGCCTTTGGTCCTGTCACTGGGCACAGTGGATAGCTCTGTCTTATTTACATCTTCCCTTCAGGTATTTACATTGATGAGATCCCCCCTGAGCCTTCTCTAGGCTCAGCTTTCTCAGTCTTTCCTCATAGCAGAGATGCTTCAGTGTGTTAATCAAATTAGTGGCCCTTTGCTGGACTCTCTCCAGTATGTTCATGTCTCTCTTTTACAGGGGATCCCTGAACTGGAAACAGTACTACAGATGTGGCTTCAGTACAGTGCTGAGTAGAAGGGAAGGATCACTTCCCTTAACCTGGTGGCAACACTCCTCTGAACATAGCACAGGATAACATTAGCCTTTGTGGCAAAAGGAACATTGCTGGTGCATGTTCAACTTGGTGTCCACTAGGACCCCCAAGTTCTCCTCTGGAAAGCTGCTTTCCAGTTAGTCAGCCTCCAGCATGTACTGGTGCTTCGGGTTATTCCTCCCCAGGTGCAGGACTTTGCACTTGCCTTTGTTGAACTTCATGAGGTTAATGTCAGCCCATTTCTCAAGCCTGTCAAAGTACCTCTGTGTGGTAGCACACCCCCCTGGTGTATCAGCCACTCCTCCCATTTTCATATCTTCAGCAAACTTGCTGAGGGTACACTCTGCTCCATCAGTCAGATCATTAATGAAGGTGTTAAACAGGACTGGACCCACAACTGTTGACCCTTGGGGTACACTGTTTGTTACTAGCCTACAAGTAGAAATCATGCCATGGATCATATCACTCTAGGCTTGGCCATTCATCCAGTTTTCAGTTCACCTCACTATCTGCTCATCCAGTCCACAATTCATCAGCTTTTTCATGAGGATCTTGTGGAACATCATGCCAAAAGACTTGCTAATGTCAAGGTAGACAATATACACTGCTCTCCCATCATCTACCAAGCTAGTCATTACATTGTAGAAGGTTATCAGCTTGGTCAAGCATGACTTCACTTTTGTGAATCCATGCTAAGTACTCTTGATCATCTTCTTGTCCTTTATGTGCCTGGAAATGATTTATAGGATTAGTTGCTCCATCACCTTCATATGGATTGAGGTGAGGTTGACCAGACTATAGTTCCCCAGGTCTTCCTTCTTACACTTCTTGAAGGTAGAAGTGACATTTTCTTTCCTCCAGCCTTCGGGCACCTCCCACAATTGCCATTATTCTTCAAAGATTATTGATAGTGGCCTCAAAATGGCTGCCAGCTCCCAACACTTATGAATGTAACTAATCAGGAACCATGGGCTTTTGTTTGTTCAGTTTGCTAAAGTGTTCCCTTACTTGATTCTCTTCCAACCTTGCTCCTTAATTTTGCCCTGGCTTCTGGAACCTGGGATACCTGAAAGATGTTCTTAGTAAACTGAATAGTATTATATTTTCAGTATAATGTGCTCCTGTTAATACCATGTAATATTACCAATTCAGCTCACTCAATAACATTCTCATATGAGTCCTCAATGAATACTAATTGGAAAAAGGAAGTATGAAAGGGCAGTTAAAATGATTGGAGAGGAAGAAATACTGAAATAGAAGACTAAATTATACAACTAAAGAAAACTGTACTAAACTCTGCTGTAGAAGAAACCGAGAATTATCTAAGAACTTGTTGATGTTGTAGAATAAACTAAGGATTATTTAAAATTTCCTTAAGGATTATTTAAGAGTTCCTTAATATATATTAAATAAGTACAAAATAAATAAAGATATTTAGTTAAAATATAAAAGAAATAAATTAATAATAACAGAAGGTTAACATGTTGCTCTAGTTGCTACAGTAACCATAAGAATTAAAAGGCAATGGTGTCACTGCTGACTTGTACACAGTAGTAAAATAAATTAGTATTTCCTGCAGGAAAGACTCGTATCATATCCATAAGTTGTAATGAGGTTAGTTATCTCTTTAAAAGCTTTCACACCAAACTACCTATTGTCTACTATAAGCCACAGAAAATAACATAACAGCAGCACAGATGATAACTAGGTAAATATTTTCTTAATGACAATATGCATTATTTCACTTGGCTTCATCCCCACAAATTAATTTTGTGCTGGCTTTCTTCACATAGTAGGTCAGACTTACAAAACCAACTTTAAATCACATCATCAACATCCACATGGAAATGGCAGTAGTTATATTTGTTTAGCTAATTTGATTGCAGCAAAAAAAAAAAAAAAAAAAAAAAAAAAAAAAAAGAGCCAGTCCTCAGACACTTTCTTGCACAAAAATTAGACAGCTTGGTCTACATTTCACCACCACAACTCCTCAAAATTTTACTCATTCTAAATAAAATAAGTTTTCTTTTATTTTTTTTTCCCCCTCAAATCTCTGTATCTCTACAGTGCCAGACTTCCATCAGAATATACTAAATCTCAAACTGTTTCCTGTGTTTCTTTAGACAGATAGGCTTTCAGGAATGTTTTTACACAGCCACTACTAATTCAATATGGGAAGATTCAGTTTTGTGGCTTCTTCATGAGGAATTGCTTTCATTTTTGTAGCCATTGCAATTTGTATTCATAGTAATTTATGGTACTATTTTGTAGCTAATTAGTATGACAAAATGCCATAAAAATATTTTGTACTCTTTAATGCAGTCACTTTGAATGGTGTCTTTGTCCATATGGTTTGAATTAGTTTTTGCTTGAAGTCCTTGGCAATATCAATATAAGTTCTCTGACTCAGCATATTGCCCTTTGCCTTTAGCTTTCCATATTGTGATTGTACTGCTGCCACTCCAATACAGATTTATTTTGAGCATGTCCATGCAGTGTTTCATCATCCTTCTTTTCAGCCATTTTTATATATATTATCTGGCCAGTGAAAATAGGTTTGAGAAATCTATTATCTGACATACAGGTGCCTGGGCCAGTGTATTTGTGCTTTAAGAAGCATACAGCTGTGCTGCTGATCTCAGTATTCAAAAACTATATTCTGTCACCTCATATCAGCAAAATCATTCATACAGACTCATGTGGAAAACATCAAGATGCTTACTCTGATGACTGCAAGTTTCTTAACTTCCACACATTACATAAAACTAGTTTGTAAAAATGAATAGAACACACTTTCATTCAAAATATGTTGTTTTATTTTAATACAGAGATGAGTCTTTAATGTACCAAAACAGAACTTGAATTAATCTGTATTGTCATCCATGTATATTTTATCAGTTATACTGTCAGTCGAGCTAAATTCTCCCACAGATTTTTTAGTTATTCAGTGGCAACGCACAGATCTAACTGACTTTTCAGCATCTTCTAGCTTTTCAGTGTTGTGAAGCTGGATGAGTACCTTAATTTCCTTTATGTTGATGTGCAGGCTTAATTGCTTGTTCTTGTGATCAAAGGAGTTGATGATATATGGCATGCATCCTAATAGGTGCATAATTATTGTCAAAGAACAGCCTACAGTACAGCAATTATATCCATTTTGGTTTAGCACAAAATCTCTCTCCTTTATATGCTGACAAATACAGATTCCTTTACAGCAACTAAGTACAACCTACATATTGTACTATAGAACAAGCTATTGCACTATAACTTTTTTATCACTGAAAGACCTAAGGAGTCCTCTTTAAACAAGGACCTGTACCCTCCTCTATTATGAAATAAAAGAAATATATTTTAAAAGGTGTATGAATAATTATTTTTTTCCCAAAGCCTTCAGAGAACTTGGTAGATGTTAGTACTGAAAGTTTTGGACTGACTACATAATGTTTTTCTTAAATTTTCCTTGTACAAATCATATCAGCTCTATCAGTGTCATGGTTTAACCATGTAGGCACTGAAACACCATACAGCTGCTGGCTTGCTCTCCACCAGTGAGATGGGGAACAGAATTGGAAGGTTAAAAGTGAGAAAACTCATGGGTTGAGATTAAAGACAGTCTAATAGGTAAAGCTAAAGCTGTCCACACAAGCAAAGCAAAACAAGGAATTCATTCACCACTCCCCATCAGCAGGCAGGTGTTCAGCCATCTCCAGGACAGTAGGGCTACATCACACCTAACTGTTACTTGGGAAGACAAACACCCAAATTCTGAATGTTCCCCCTTCTTCCTAGTTCTCCGATTTCTACTGAGTATGACATCATATGGTATGGAACATCCTTTTGGTCCATGGGGGCCAGCTGTCCCAGCTGTGTCCCCTCCCAACTCCTTGTGCACCCCCAGACCACCCGCCGGTGGGGTGGTGTGATAAGCAGCAAAGGCCTTGAGTCTATGTAAGCACTGCTCAGCAATAACTAAAATACCTCTGTGTTATTATCACCACTGTTTTCATCACAAATCCGAAAGACATCTCTTTGCCAACTACTATGACAAAAATTAACTCTATCCAAGTCAAAATCAGTACAATCAGAATCAGTAAAACCAGAACTGAATGGATTTACTAGAAGTTTATTATCATCAGCACTGTCAACCATAATTCTTAGAATAATTTTTCAGTGAGAGAATCAATATGGTCGTTATCATGCCTGAGAAGTCATGTTTCTCTTTGTAGAGATGAACATTACTTTTATGTGAAAAGATCTTCCTTATACGAATTTTGTCAAAAGCACAGTCTTTCTGACTCACTACCAACTCCTGCATTTCTATATTTTGTTCGGAATACCATAAGTTTCCATTGAATTACTCTGTTGCAGCTGTTCAGTAGTTTAAAGCATATCTCAAAGGTAGTCCTGATGCTATCTGCTTCTTGATGGGTAGCTTAAGTTTCATTTAGCATTTTGTCAGAAATGATAGATGAATAATTTAATGGTGTTGAATTGTTCACTTTGCACCAGTGATTGAAGATTTCTCTTCCATCAGTTGACAGAATTTGATCATCTCCACTGAAAAGTTGTGCAATAGCACCATCAGAGGGGTATATAAAATTTAAAGCCACTGTAGAGGTGTTTGATGTGATACCATTTGGCATTTTGTTGACATTTATACTTTTCTTCATTAACATTTTAAACTTTCATTTATGGTAAGCGGCTTTCTTGTTTACCAGTTTTTACATTTTACTCAAGCTTTGTGCCATATTTATACTTTAACATTATTCTGATTAAGGTCTTTTAACACCCACCCATCCCACCCACCCCCGAAATACATCTCACATTTTCCTTTGACAAAGCAAAGAACCTCCTCTGAGGTAGTGCATGTTGCCTGACTCGCATCTTGACTGACAAAAATCAAAGAACTAATAACATTATGTTTCATAACATAATATCATCCCAATATCATCTACACCATCCCTCTTCTCCAGTGCAGGATCAGTTATATCTGTAACATTCCTTCTAAGAAAAAATATTTTATTTTGTTAGGCTACCACAAGATAACTACCATATAAAACCTTGTCTGTGTCCCTCTTGTCTTTTTTTTTAAGCACTTCCTATCACAAAGGCTTTTTTATGAGGAGGTGCCAATCTGTTATGACCCCAGGAAGAAAAGCACTCAGACTCTGTAAAGTCTCATGCTAAATGATCATTTAAATCTATCAGGGCTACCAAAATAAGAAAAAGAAAATAGTATAGGTAAACTTATATGTCTATAGATTCTGAACAGTACTGAACAGTCCTTCAAGAAGTGTGCAGCATTCCATGCTGACCCTGTCCACTTTGGTCATTTGAGCAATTATCGGAGTTTCTTAGAAGAAGAGTCTTGAAATCTTTCTTGTACTTGAAAATTGCCATCACATTATCCCCGAACCTTCTTTTTTTTTTTTTTTTTTTTTTTTTTTTTTTTTTAATTTAAGATGAACTCAAGTTCATTCAAATTGTCTTTGTAAATCATATTCATTAAACCTTTGATACTTCTTGTTCTTTAAGTGGACTTTCTGTAATGACTAACTTTCTTTTTTCCACTGTTTTTTAAACTGAGACAATAATCTAAGATAGAACCAGATTATGTTTTCTTCAAGCATTTATAGAAAGCAATGTCAAATGTACTATTAAATTTAATATAAATGGCATTATAAGACTTGTATTTCATAAACCTGGACTGGTTTGACAAGATTTGTAGCTCACAATTCCATGTTGTCTTTTATGTTTGTTATTATTTGCTATCTTTATCGTCTTCCAAGTGCTTGGAAATAGTTTGATTATTTGACATTTTCCATTTGATCCTTTAAAAAGCCGAACATAATTAAGAATGACTCCTATTAATTTCTTCTTCTCTGCTCTTCTAAGTAATTGAATCTGAACCCTTTAATGTGTTACAATTGGTATTTAAATTGCAGTTGTCAGGCATCTTGTGACATATAGCACCCCATAGATTGATCATCTGGAAGGAAATACGTCACTAATTCTGACATCTGCAAATTCTAAATTGCCTCACAGTGATGTAACTAGCAAATTGCTGTGCCTAGACTATGTACGAATCTAGAATTTTTGCTTCTCAGCTTGCTGAAGTAAGTACCTTATTAATGATGACCACCTGAAACTCAGTAGGATACTGGTTTTATTTTCTTCCCTAAAACTATGGCTGTCTAGGTCTTTTCTTTAAATAGGAAGTCAAGGGTTTGTCATTTCATCCCATCAATTTCATTACATTGTAAATATATACTTTTCTGACTTCCTAAGTTCTTCCATCATAGTAAGTGTATTGTCTCAATAGTAGCAAAATAACCAGTTGTCTCTTTGTTATACCAACAGCTGGCTTACCAGTTCCTTGGGTAGAGAACTCATTTATCAGTAAACATGTACTGTTCTTTTTCTTCCTCCAGTTTGCCTACCCCAACAGCTTCCAAGTCTTCCAGTTGAAATTCGCTGGCCAAACATTTCTAAATTCCAACTATGACAACTGCATATCAATTTTTCTACATTATTTTTCTGTTTTTCTGCACTTTGACACTTAATATAGCCAAGTGAAGTGCTAAGGCTTGGACAACCGGCCCAAGCCAGAGTTGACCTATAGATGAATCCAGTATATTTTATAACTGAAAAGCATTGTGGTAGTAGGTATTCTACTAAGTTATAACAACCCACCTATGCTGATGTAAAAAGTGCTAAAGCATTGAAATACTGAAGCCTGAACAACAGGCCCCAAGCCAAAGCTGCTAACTTAGTATGTGACCATTAGCAAAGTATGTAAACTCACTAGTGAAAGATGCAGCCTAGAATATAATCATTAGTGAGGAGAGAATGTATCCAACTTCCCTTGTTTAGCCTTGTTCAAGGCTGAGAACCCACATGTTTGGCCTTGTTAGAAACTCCCTTGGTCTCCCCCCACCGAGCCCTGGGCAGGCTTTGGGTGAAATCCAACAGGAGAATGAAACCAGAAATTTTCCACTCAAAACAAAGGTGCCAGCTATCCTGGCTTGCTGATTTTGGGGATATAAGGCTGGACCCACTCACAGCGACTTTGGCAGCCTCACCTGTGGGTGGACGCCCCGCGTAGGATTTCCCCCTTGCCGGGACAGGCTCTGCAAACCCTCGCTGTAACCGGGGCTGCCCGGCCACTGCGGGGCTGGGTGATGGTGATGTGTGCGAGTGGTGAGGGATCTTTCTTAATCACTGTTCTCTCTCTCATGTAGTAATGATCTGATGCATTACCCTGTATTTTCCTGTTTGTTGCTTTGGGTGCACTATTCTGCCTTTTCTTACTGCATGTTTTCTGTATTACACTGTTACATTATTTGGTTATCACCAGTAAAATACGCCTACTCTTTTCACTCTGCTGTCTGAGTTTAATTGGTATCCTTAATCAACAAAACACCAAGAACAAAAGGAACAGTGCAGTTCTGCTTTAAAAAATATATTCAAATTATATGATAGTAGCGACAAAAAAATTACATAATCCCATTCCAATTGTATCTGTGGCTGTTAATTATCTATTGAAATAATTAAATAAGAGTGTGTAGTAAAGTGAAAATTCTGTGAATATGGTCAATTAGTATAATTTTCTCATGTCTGACAGTATAAATTACAGAAACCTCTACAAATTGGGGGGGGGG
>NW_020799097.1:29674581-29734978 GCF_003259725.1 Athene cunicularia | reverse complement strand
TGTAGGTCCGGTTGCATTCAAGAGAAGCAGTCAGGTTCATGAATAGTACAGTTTATTCTTATGCAACACCTACAGATTCTTTGAGATTGCCTACAGTAAATGCACAAACTGCGGGTTGGCTCTATAGCACTACACACACAGAACGATTGCAATCACACACACTTAATTCCTGGGTAATCGCTCGGCATAGCTGAGGGCCTAAATCTTACCAAAAAGCTTCCCTTCTGAGGGGCGCGAGGAGCACAAACCCATCAATCTGTCCCTCTGATTTGGTATTGGATTATCATCCCTCCGAGTTAGATACAAACTCTGGGTAGAATTTCTCTAAATATGTATGTGAGGGTGGGTGATACTGTGGTCAAGCCATTGTTTCTTGAGTATCGACACAGCACATTCCTTGGTCCAAGGTGTGTGCTGCTTTTGTAGGAAAAAAAGGGAGAATGAGAGATAAGGTCTGCAGAGTACGGCAAATCAATCCTTGAGAGAAGGGGAAGAGCAGGAGGTGAATCTGCATAGCTATGTCAAATGTTCTTTGAGAAAAGTGGAAGAACGGGACCATGCAGCCTCCATCTTGCTTCACATTCCTCCTTGGTGCCATGGCAACACAAATCACTGGATCTCCATCCTGTCCTGTGCTTGTTCAGGGCACCACGTTTTAAGGAAATGTGTGTTTTTTCAGATTTTTTGCTGGTTTACTTTTCCCACACTTCGAACACCCATCTCTGGAAACATTCCAGTTCAGGCTGAAGAGGGCTCTGAGCAACCTGATATAGGTGAAGATGTCCAAGCACATTGCAAATGATTTGGAGTAGATGACCTTTGAAGGTTCCTTCCAACCCAAAACATTCTATGATTCTGTGACTCCAAATTAGAAACTATGACTAAATAAAAAAAAGTAGAGGAGAAAACACTTCACAGGTTACAGAAAATACTTTTTTATTTATATGGAAAATATTTCTGCTTATACCATAATTTTTTCAGCATCAAGAAATTACTGATTCACATTTTAATTGTGGTGTTCTAAAAGCATGAAACTTTTCTAAATACAATTATTTAGCCAGTACTTCATAGATGAGTATTCTTATCTAATTGTCGATTCCACATGTTTCACTGGATTGAATCCTACTTTTATGAAGCATTTTGAAATTAATATTCCACAGCAAAAAGCTGTCCTCAACACATTCAATAATTTGTAATTATACACTCTCATTTGTATCAAACTCATTTTTCAGTGTGATCAACATGATTTTATGGATTCCTTTCAGTGATAATTTACAAAAAACTGAAAACCCTATGTCAAACAGCATTCTGTAAATGAATACACATTTAGAGGTGCAAGAAATATGTTTTGAATGGACTGAATTGCAGGTGCAAGATAACCACAGCCTTAGTGGGCAAAAGAGACAAATGGCTTAAACTTATATTTAGTTTTATGTAAAAAAAGTAACCAAACCACATCTATTTCTGTATTTTTAAATGCATTTTTGTACTTTGTGATTGCTTTATTTACAACAAAACTTGATTTAACTATATCCATTTAGTAATCATTAAGTCTTTTAAAAAAAATTAAGTTTCTCAGTACAGTGATCCCTTATGTTCACCAATAGTATTACATCACTGTAATTGTATTTCTTTATAAAGATATTTTCTGAATATTTGTGTTTTAAAAAAGAAGACAAGATTTTGGAACAAAACTTACAAGCATTCTGCAGTGTGAAAGTAATATGATTTTCTCCACAGTAAGTGGGTTTAGCTCAGCTTTTCTAAAATTGTGATTGTTTACAACTGTTACTTCCCATGGTGTGGAGTGAATTATTTCTGACCAACATGCAACTCTGTAATCGTGTATATCTTGTTGAACTTTTGGTGGAATTTAGGTTGGACCCTAATTCTTATACCTTCACGGAATATGGATATAGTAACATTAGAATGTCAAAAAATAAATAAGCCGATGTCCTTGGTGTATGTTACTTCAATTAGAAGTGAATAAATGTCATTTAGCTCTGTTTTCTCAGTTAGACCACTGAAGACAGACAGTGTGTACATCAAAGTGGGGTAACTTGAACCTATATATGACATCTGCATGTTATACAAATATAGAATGACAAAATCATGATGCCTATAGAGTGTGGATCTCTTGATGATTAGGTGGTAGCTGTTTAGAGGGTATTTTATCACAGTTTTGGATAGAGAGAAAACTTAGTTGGCAAAATCCTGCCACCCACATAGAAGCTTTCATGAGCTCTAGCCTGCAATGTCTGCTTCCTCTCCATGTACACAAACTGAATTTCACATTCTCAGACGTGTCACTTCTTTGAGTTGCCTGAGAAAGATCCGATCACTGCACCTTGAAGTGTTCCATTACTCTATGTTGATATAGAATGTAGGTGTGCACTCATCATTTTATTTGCTCAAAAGAATATCTATTTCACTGCAGGGTTAAAGAGCTTAATAAGTGTTCAGTACAAAAACCTACAGTTTCACAGTTTCTTACGGTTATTATTGGCCTTTAAAACCAGCAGGTACTCTCTAGTCAATTAAATTTGTAGAAGATCACTTAGCAGGCACCATTTTATCAACAAATGACAACTAAAGATTACTTTGCTTATATCAGTAGTGGGGTTTTTTTTTGCTATTGCTTTATGTAAAGAAAACATAATCAGAACTGTTCATGAAATCAGTTTTATTCAAAATACAGAAAGCCTTAATATACGGTATTGAATTGTTGTGCAATAAAGAAGCTTGTGTGAATGCCTGTTAACACAAGAAATCATGCATGGAGTTCATCCCCATAGAGAAATTCTGTGCTACATGAGGAATAAAGTTATTTTGTTTGTTTGTTTTTTTGTTTTTTTTAAATGATGGACATCACTGCAAACACAGAGAAGTTAGAAATGTAAAGCAAACTGTATACCTTTGCTGTTGAGATTGATTCATTCTAAATAATTTCCTTTTGTTCAATGGATATCCTTGCAGAAGGTAAACTTGTAATAGTTTTATTCTGACAGTACATTGAGTGGATTGACCACTCTAGAGCCTGGATAATAAAGTTCTATACATGTTTTATTGATTTAACATATATCGTACACGTGCAATTCTATGCAATCGGTTCAAATCCTTTTTTAAAGCTATGGTAATGGGGAAAAGGTACTGCTGTTGTTTTCCTACATTTGAACTTTTCTTGGTTTTATGAACTCAATCTAGAGAATAATTTCTTTAATTTGCTGCTGGCATCTGTTATGTTTCTCTTAGTTAAGCTCTTAGTGCTTACTGGTCAACTTGTGGTAGTTTGTTCAAATGTAAGCCAGAGTGTACATGAGCAGTAATTTGAAACTCCTTTTGACACTAAGCATGGCTACAGGAGCATATCAATCTATATTCAAGAGAACTGTATTGCTTCTTCATCTCATTTTGTTACTATGACTTATTTCTTCCCTCTGGCTTTTCAGCTTTCTCCCAAGTTAATGGGTTCTCAACTCTGAGATACCTGATATCTTGTCTTGCCATTAATCACTCTGAAGTTAACAGATAGTACACCTTTCAGCACTATTTTGACTTTAACTTTGTCCACACAGTAATGAATCAAGGTCATGAAAATATAGGATAGTGCCATTTGAAAGCAAAGCCTCTTTTCTTTTTATATCAGACAGTCTTTTAAGAAAATCTTTTTACATTGTTTCAAAAGAACATCATCCTGATTGAAGTTTATGTGTTAAAACAGCTAATTGCACATACAATTGGAGAAACCAGCATTTCCCTTTGAGTAAATTTGAATTAAAGCAATTCAATTTATTATTTCTAGAAATTTAAGGTGATAAGCATTGTGTAATTAAAGAATGTAATACATTCAGGTCTTTTACTATGCCACTTCAATTTAGAATTTTCATGTTTTGTCCATTACTATGTGGACAAATTATTAGACTGTACATTCACGATTATACATTTTATTTATATATAGCAGTTCAGGTCAGAAGCTCCTAATAAAGGTTCTTAAGTAGCTTGCAAATTACTTGTAAGGTTAATTTGGAATCCATCCTGGTGGTTTTGCCTGCAAAATAGGCAGAAAGTTCAATGCAGAGAATTATTTTTGATTATTCAGTATACTTCCCTGAACAATTCTTCTAACTCTGAAAAAGCCATTAGCCCAAGAGATCTTTTATCACTCTTCAGGGAGAGGGAGTTGGACCCAGAGAGTTTTGATGTATTTTGAAGAGTTCAGCTCTTATTTTAATTTGACTCACAATAATTTATAAATATAGGCTAGTGTTTGGAGAATGCAAATTACTTTAAAACCTTCCAGCATACTGACTGTAAAAACATGAAAGCAACTATAGCTTACGTTCATTGAACCTAGAGCCCCGTAACCAAAATATATAAAGGGTGTTCACATTAGAGGAAATGTTTCAAAATTTTATTTACCTAGTCAAAAATAGTCAAAAAATCACAATATATGAAATATTCATGAGTATAAGATTCTAATCACAATTATATTACTCCAAATCCATAAATAGATTGTAACATTCTACATCTTTAATTGATGGACTGCATCAGTAACTATAGCCCTTTTATAGCTTTGTTTAATGGAATCTCCTAAAATCAGCCTCTGTAGAGAAACGTATGCACAGATCTCTTACAGATATAACAGATTTAGAGAGATTAAGACTTTGACATTACATCTTCAATATGGTAATTAACAGTAACAGTAGTAGAAGTAAACATATATCATGACTCAAGATCAGAAGTTGTAGGAATGTTCAAAATATTTAATGATACTATGCAAGAATATAAGGCTGTACAGTCACAGGCTAGGTAGAAGAGAGAGGACTATAAATTAGTCAGGATTACTGACACCAGTATCATCATTTTAAAATAACAAAAATGAACAGTGTGAAATAATGTCACTCATCTACTTAAAAATGTAGGTGATAAAAAGAATCATTGTTGCTTGTCAGTCTCAGTTGCTGTCCTTTTTTTTTTTTTTTTTAAAAAAAAAAAAAAAAAAAAAAAGATAAAAGAAGATTGCTTCTTCCTTATTGAACAACTGAGTAACTTTTATGGGAGAAGCCTCCACACAGCAGTGTAGCAAACAGGTTAAAAATGTAGTGAGAAAAGAGATTGGAGCTTAAGCAGAAGACTACTGGAGGGAAGTAAAGATCAGAGAGCCAGGAGTCAGTAGTATTGGAAAGAACTTCACAGGGACTAGGTTGACTGTGCAGTTAGCCAAGAAACCAAGCCCAGAAACACTAATCTGCAGAGAAACCATGGAGGATGAAAAATCTATGTATTCATTCCTTTTATTCTAGCCAGCTGGATCACTTTGAGTTCTTTTTGTTCAAAACACTAATTTTTCTAGCTCATACTCTAAAAAGTCTGCTCCCCCCCTCTTTTTAAAAAAACAAACAAACAAACAAACAAACAAAAACCAACACAAAACAAAACAACAACCAACTTTCAGGTGTTATTTAGGAAGTCACTGGAAAGAAAATATTCACCTCAAAGTGGTGGCTGACTTGGTGATCTGTTCTAGTATATTTATATCCCAGTGAATAAAATAGAATTTAAATACATGCCTGTGTACTTTCCAAAAATTTTATTCCCTTGCTAAATATTCTACAGACAATTCTAAAAAAATCCCAACTCATGAATATCTGCTTCAGTTTATCTCATAACTTAATCCACCTAGATGGCTTTCCATTTCTTTGAGGAAATCTGAAAAAAAAAAAAAAAAAAAAAAAAAAAGAGAGATTTACAAGCCAAAAACAGCTAGACCAAAATCAGAACAAATTTGGTAAGAAAAAAGCAAAGCAAAGCAAACTAAAACTGTTAATTATAGTATTTATAAACTCAATTTACTTAGAGGCAATCGTGATTTGTTCATGAGGTCAAATTATCTAAAAATGTTACTGACACATTCTAATATTACTTCAAAACAAAGAAATTGACACATACATAGTGTGACTCAACATGAGGAACTTGAACAACAACTTCTACTTCAAACAATAGTTAGTGAAAAGGTGGAAAAGAAATATGGGAAGTAATCTTTCAGTCACATTACAGCACAGTTCTACATAGTCCTCCAAATGGCTGTTGCAGTTTAATCCCAGCGGGTAACTAAACTCCACACAGTCGCTTGCTCACCCTGCCCCAGTGGGATGGAGGAGAATCAGAACCGTGAAAGTGAGAAAATTCATGGGTTGAGATGAAGACAGTTTAATACCTAAAGCTAAAGCTGTCCTTGCAAACAAAGCAAAACAAGGAATTCATTCACTATTTCCAGTGTCAGGCAGGTGTTCAGCTGCTTGCAGGAAAGCAAGGCATCATGTGTCACAGTTACTTTGGAAAATAAACGACTTAACTTCAAGCATCCTCCCACTTCCTCCTTCTTCCTCACAGCTCTTCTTGTTGAGCACACTGTCAGGTAATATGGCATATCTAGTCAGTTGGGGTCAGCTGTCCCGGCTGTGTCCCCTCGCAACTTCTCATGCACCCCCAGCCCACTCACTGGTGGGGCGGTGTGAGAAGCAGAAGAGACCTTGACTCTGTGTGAGCACTGCTCAGCAATAACAAAAACACTGATGTGTTATCAACATTCTTTTCAGCAAAAATCCAAAACATAGCCTCATACAAGCTACTACAAAGAGAATTAACTCTATCCCAGCCAAAACCAGTACAAAAGCATAATGTATTTATAAGTGAGTAAAAATCAAGCGTATTTAGAGAGAACAGAAGATAGAATTTGAAAATATGGCAAAATGAAGGGAAAGGATTTTAAAAACCCCAACCTTTTGGCTTACTGGATCAGCTGGGCATTGAGGATCAGTGAAACTTTATAAAGTTCTTTACTTTTTATCTTGTAAATCAGTGTTCTGAATAAAATTACAACAGAACATTTTTTCCATAGCAGAATAAATAAAATCAGCAAGATACAGGTTTGGATAGCAAGGCAATAGGTTGATGCATAATTTGAAGTGCTTTCTAAAGTGAGTATCATAAGTCCTTCAGTATATATACCAAATTGCCTTTTTCTTTGCCAGTTAGAGGGCAAATATGCTACTGATTAGCTGGCTGGAAGTATCTTGCAGCTCTGAGAGACTGAAATACTTGTGTAGTGCACTGAATATGTGATTTTTTTCTATTAAGAGTAGAAGCCTTCAGGCTGTGTAGTGACCCAGCAGTGCAGGGGCTCAGAATCACCTTGGCACAAGCTGGGTTTTGTGACTGCTGCTTCCCCTCCTCTAGCTTCAGCTTTGGGGATGGCCCCTCTGAGGATGGAGGGACACTAGCCACCCCCCTCCTCCCACAGTCAGTGCCAGACGAACAAAAGCCCTTTGTGTGCATGGGGCTAAGGGGCCTGGGGGCCAAGGTTTCAGATGGCAGCCTGGAATATAGAAGTGGTCTGCAATTAGAAAATTAATATTAAAATCCTCAAAACACACACACACACACAAACACTAGACTTGAGACAGAGGAGGAAGCAACCACTTACATGAAAATTGTACTTTTCATGAAGAAGGCATCAAGATGCCCATAATTCTCATAGCGAAGACTTGAACATTTTTCTCCTTCTTATTGAGAAAGACAGACACTGACAGCCGTGTGCTCCAGAGACACACTGGAAGGGTGAACATAACACCAGAGAAAGGAAATAATAGTAAATGTTATTCTATAGATATTTTAGGGCTTTTATGTGTTTCTATATTAAGTAGAGTATGGACTATTAGAGAGTTAAAGCAATAATTGAACGGTGTGTTTCCTTTTGCCCATAATATTTTGTATAATATGTAACTGTCAGTTTCTACAAAATTCATAACACAGGTAATCCGAAGTTACTTTTCTCCAGTCAAAATCTGTACTGTATTGACCTCTGTGATGCCTATGCCATTCTGTCTCTTTCTCTAGTTATTGATCTAGTTAAATCAATCTTACCTTTCCCATTGAACATTACCCGAGATTAGCCTCAGCCTAAGCACCAGAAGAAGGGAAAAACTGCTTGTTAAATAAAAAGTGAGACAAGGTGTATCTAGAAGCTATCTTGCTTTTTGGTTCCATCTTAAAAGCAGTCCCTTTGGAGATATAGCTCTAGTAATCCAGCATCAGAAACAGTGGCATTAAGGTGTAGCACTTAAATAACCCAATAGTTCATTTAACTAATGTTTACAGTTCAGATATATTTCCTAAGAATTCATACAATAAAAAAATAACATAGCAGATTGAATGGAGCTGAACTGTCTAATAACACTCTATATTGAATAGGGCTGAAGAGCTCTCAGAATCACAGAATCATCTAGGTTGGAAAAGACCTTCAAGATCACCTAGTCCAGCCATTAACATCACAATGACCATTCTCAACTACATCATATCCCTCAGCACTATGTCGACCCGACTCTTAAACACCTCCAGGGATGGGGACTCCACCACCTCCCTGGGCAGCCCATTCCAACGCCTAACAAACCATTCTGGAAAGAAATGCTTCCTAATATCCAGTTTAAACCTTCCCTGGCACAACTTGAGACCATTCCCTTTCATCCTATTCCTGTTACTTGGTTAAAGAGACTCATCCCCAGCTCTCTGCAACCTCCTTTCAGGGAGCTGTAGAGGGCGATGAGGTCTCCCCTCAGCCTCCTCTTCTCCAGACTAAACACCCCCAGTTCCCTAGGCCGCTCCCCGTACGACCTGTGCTCCAGACCCTGCACCAGCTTCGTTGTCCTTCTCTGGACACGCTCGAGTCATTCCATGTCCTTTTTGGAGTGAGGGGCCCAAAACTGAACACAGGAATCGAGGGGCGGCCTTACCAGTGCCGAGTACAGGGGTCAGATCCCTTCCCTGTCCCTGCTGGCCACGCTATTGCTGACACAAGCCAGGATGCCATTGGCCTTCTTGGCCCCCTGGGCACACTGCTGGCTCCTGTTCAGCCGGCTGTCAATCAACACCCCCAGGTCCCTCTCTGACTGGCAGCTCTCCAGCCACTCCTCCCCAAGCCTGTAGCGCTGCTGGGGGTTGTTGTGGCCCAAGGGCAGCCCCCGGCATTTGGCCTTATGGAAACTCCTCCAGTTGGGCTCAGCCCATGGCTCCAGCCTGTCCAGGTCTCTCTGCAGAGCCTCCCTGCCCTCGAGCAGATCAACACTCCCACCCAACTGGGTGTCACCTGCAAACTGACTGAGGGTGCACTCGATCCCCTCCTCTAGACCATCAATAAAGATGTTAAACAGGAGTGGCCCCAAATCCGAGCCCTGGGGGACACCACTGGTGACCGGCTGCCAACTGGATTTAACTCCGTTCACCACAACTCTTTGGGCCCGGCCATCCAGACAGTTTTTTACCCAGCAAAGGGTGTGCCCATCCAAGCCACGAGCAGCCAGTTTCACCCAAAGAATGCTGTGGGAAATGGTGTCAAAGGCCTTACTAAAGTCAAGGTAAACAACATCCACAGCCTTTCCCTCACCCAATAAGCAGGTCACCCTGCCATAGAAGGAGATCAGGTTTGTCAAGCAGGACCTGTCTTTCATAAACCCATGCTGACTGGGCCTGAGCATCTGGTTGTTGCACATGTGTTGTGTGATGGCACTCAGGATGAGCTGCTCCATCAGCTTCCAGGGTACCAAAAGTTAAAAGGCTCCCCCCCTGGACCTGACGTCAGCATGGTATGAATAACCCGGCTGGAGCTTTGGACTTTTTGACGCTTTCAGAAGGGTCCCCCACCACTGTCCTCCTCTTCGGAGCCCCTGTCCTCAGCAAGGAGGTGAAAGGCAGAGGCAAGGAGTTATAAACTGCCGTTGTCACTCCAGTCTCCATCCACTCTGAGTCCCCGCTGCCCTCACTCTTTAATTAATTAATTCTGCATTTGGTTTTGTTCACTCTGAAACTTGAGTAGTTTTAAAATGACAGGTAGCTATAAGCAAAGTTTTTGTGGAGACATGTCCATTTCCTAGTCCTATCAGCGTTTTTATTTTGTCCTCTTGCATTGTCAAATATTTAATGATGCTTTGCTTAGGGGGTTTTCTGACTCTTCAAGTCAATAAGGTAATTAGTACATTTTGTTAATAGACTACCCAAAAAGCTTTTCCTACAGCTAACTTGTGCTGAGTGTATGTATATTTTAATAGTACTCTGCAATACTATATTATAATATCTTTTTCTGATATGGAATAGGAAAAATAAAGTTGGCAATTGACACAAACTGGACTCAGCCAGAGCTTTGAATTGGACCTGCATACACTTTCCTTTTAATACAGAAGGGCTTTGAACTGCTAAAGCTATGTTTTATAAAAGTATAATGAGAAAAATGTACTTCTAAAGAGAGGCACTACAACAAAGACAAATTAAAATAGAAAAGTCTTTGTTGTTTCTTTTCCTCCAATTTTGATATCAGTTCCCCAGTTCTTTTGTCAATCCAGTTCTTTGGGTTAAAATAATTTTTACGCTTTACTGGCTGAGACCATATGAAAAAATGCCTCTCTGACCTTCACCACGGTGCTTTAACTCCCTATCTGGTTTCTTTGCTTCTCACAAATCCTTCCCTTTGTGCTCACGGTTCATCCTGCTGCTCACAGCTCTGCCTGGATTCCTGCAGCTTCAGTTGTAGTCAGGAGTGATTTCACCCTTCCCTGTAGCAGCTTTCTTCTAATCCATAGTGCAGTAGACAAGATGTTAAAACTAACAGTGTCCCTTTATGTTGCTCACTCACATTGTTTTAAAAAGAATTTAACATACACTAAAAAAAAAAAAAAAAAAAAAAAAAAAAAAAAAAGACATAACAAGTACCTAACTCCCTCCACCAGAAATATAAACTTCCTTTAAGAATTAAAGTTAAGCTTCCTGCATAATGACATGCCACCAGAAGTTTGTGCTCTGGGAAGTATTTCCAGACACAAAGTCAGAGGACTGATAACACCACTGCTCAATATACTAATCTTTCTCCCTGGGCTACTAATTAATTACCACTGAAGAAGAAAGGAGTCTAGAATTCATTGCACAGTTTTCTTTATTCTTCAGAATATGTATAGGAAGACTGACATGTTTAATATCTCAAAATATTGGTTTTAGTAAAAGTTATTAACAGAAGTAATGTAAAATAAGATTGATTTTCTAGAAAGAACAGGTAAATTTATTATTCACTGTTAAGACTTTTGATTCAATTTACCATTATCATTTACAAATGACACCTTTAAAACCCCCAGGATTTCTTGCAGTTTTGTGTATTTATTTTCAGTTTCATGTTTTCATTTGTATTACTTATCTTTCTTGGAGTTTATTTCTCTCTCTTTGTTATTTTCCTTTTCATTAAAATTTATTATTGTTGTTGTAGTTCTGATATTATTATAGTTTATTTCAATTATTAAACTGTTCTTAACTCATGAGTTTTCTCACTTTTACCTTTCCAGTTCTCTCCATCTTGCTGTGGAGTGAGTGAGCAAGTGGCTGTGTGGTGCTTAGTAGCTGGCTGGGTTAAAACCTCATCAGTAGATTATTCAGAAGATGGAGTCAGGCTTGCCATAGTAGTGAATGGTGGGAGAATGAGAGACAACAGGCATAAGTTGAAACAAGAGGCTGTCAAACTGGATATTAGAAAAACCTTTTTCACTGTGTGGGTAGTCAAGGACTGGAACAGATTGCCAAGAGAGATTATAAAGTCTCCATCTTTGGTAGTTTAGAAGACTAGACTAGATAAAGCCCTGTCTAGCCGGGACTGATCTCATAGTTCATCTTGCTTTGAGCAGGAGGTTGGACTACAGACTTTCTAATATCTTTTCCCTTGCACCCTATGATAACAGTGGTGAAATAATCTTAAACTAAGTGTGAATAATAATATTTAGAAGCACTTTTAGTTTCAAATTAGAAATAACCCCGGAAGTAAAACAAATGCCAAGTCTATGCCATTAAGAGCAACCTATAATTTATATGAAGTAAAAGTGTTTTTACAGTGATGTTTTAATTTTTTCTATTTTCCATGGAATTCATTAGTCCAGAGAGAGAGAGAAGTCTGACTATGGACACCAGGACAGAACCCGCATCCTTATCTGTGAAAGGGATAAGAATCTTGAAGACATTATCATTTCATAGTTGATACATAAGATCCCTAACCTCTAAACAACAAAGACATATTCACTCACATCTTAATCCCTATTATCTCTTGCTCAGTAAATATGTAAATACTTTTTCCTAATAGAGTTCTAAAAGTAAACACACTGAACAATTGCAGACTTAGGCACTTTTAATAACAGACACTGAATACACATAGTGGCTCATTTCCATTTGCATATAAACATATTATGGCTTTTCACAGTTTTGGGGCTTTAATGAGAAAACACATCCCATGTATTAAAGTGGAATATGGTCTTGAAAGCAGGTGAAAGCTCAGGGTCCCCGTGCTGATTGCCCTGTGATGCCACCTGTCCTGGTTTTGGCCAGGATAGAGTTAACTTTCGTTGGGCTGAGAAGGAGCACAGTTAGAGGGCCAGGCCTGGATCGGTCATTGGAGTATTCCATATCATGTGATGTCATGCTCAGTATATAAAGGAGACATGTGCCCTCTCATTTCCATTTTCCAGTCAGTGTGGTGGATTTCTGGTGTGGTCAGTATCGCTGCTGGGGGAGGGCTGCATACCGATCACCAGTTGGTGAGAAACTGCATTGTATATTACCCTTTTGGACTTAATATTGTTACTGTTGGTTTGTTACTTTTTAAAAATTTTATTCAACCTATGATTTTTATTTTTTTTTTGTCCCTTCCTGGTTTCACCAGGGAGGAAAGTAAACGACTAGCCACATGGTGATTGGTTACTGGCTGAGTTCAAACCACAACAATCTATTTTGTTGCCCAGCATGGGGCTTGAGGTTTGAGATAATGATGGATCGGGTCATAATGTCTATTGCTTGGCTCCTTAAGATTTTATCACCTCACTTGCCATATGTATTCCCCATGCTGTTGTTCACTATACATGAGAGTTGCGTTGAGATTTTGGTTTTGCTCTATTATGTAATGCTGATCTGTGACAGGGAGCAATCACAGGTCCTGGGGCTATTTACAACTGTGTTTGAGAAATTCAGGAATTTCAGATATCCTTGAAATGTTGACATTAACATGATCATTTTACTGCTGGGAGCTAGTGTGTTCCTGCATGTGGTCCAGGTTTTGTTCAGGATTAAACAACTATCTAAGAGTACCACCTGGAGATCTCTCCAAGGTTGGAGAATTATGAGTGGCTGGGGGTGTGGAGTAGCATGGGCAAGTACCTAGAACAGTGAGCACCTCCAGTGTATTGGAATTTCACTCCTGCACAGGTGCAGAATCCTGAAGAACTAGTAAAATATTTGGAAAAAAAGTATGTTGTCACCCAGGTAATTCCAGAGAGGCACAGCTCACTGCAACTTGCTGGGCCCTTGTCCACACCTACCAAATGCTGTTAAACACTGTTCAGTACCCTCAAAAAGAAGAAAAGGGCTCTGGATCTGTTAACAAAATAAAGAGACATGGCAACCACTCCAAAGTCCACAACAGAAACTGCAGCCACTACAACCCTGGGGACAGGCACTGCAGCTGAACCAGAGAACCAACCCATGACGGTGTCAGGTGCTCCAATACAGAAGAAGAAATAGACAAGAAAATCCCTTGTGATGATGAACCAGGCCCATCACAAGAACAGGAGTAGGAGGCAGAACCAGTGATAGTCACCCAATCCTTTTTCCTGAGTGAGTTGCAAGACATAAGAAAAGATTACAGCTGCCAGCCAGGTGAGCAACTCGTTACCTGTCTGCTCCAATGCTGGGATAGTGGGACCAGTAGCGTGGAACTAGAGGGCAGGGAGGTGAGGCAGCTGGGATCCCTGTCTAGGGAAGGGGGCTTTGACAAAGCCATTGGAAAGGGGACACAAAATCTCAGGCTTTGGAGGTAACTCCTGTCAAGTGTGAGGGAGAGGTATCCCTTCAAGGAAGATTTAGTATGGCATCCAAGTAAGTGGACCACTATGGAGAGAGGCATTCAAACCTTGAGGGAGCTAGCCATGTGGGAGATGGTTTACTATGACCCAGATAATGCACAGTTACCCACAGATCCACATGAAGTCCAATGCACCTGGCCCGTGTAATGGAAGTTTGTTCAGAGCGCACCATCATCATATGCCAGTGATCAGCAGTAAAGGATTGGAGAGACAAAGAGGGACTAACAGTGGATGAATTGGCTCATCGACTACGACAATGTGAAGAAAGTATCTCTTCCCTCCTTGTTGCAGCTGTGGAGAAATTATCTCAAGAATTTCAGCAATTTAAACAGGACATGTCTTACTGCCCACTTGCATGGACTAGGATCTTGGTTCTTAGGAGCACTTGTTTCTCTACTTGAGAGAACTGGTACACACCATAGGGGAAGCTGTGTCATTGCCTGTGTGTTATGGATGCTCTCAATTAAACAAAAATGATAAAAAAAATATTAACAGCCTCCTACTCTACCAACTGAGCCAACTCTGCCTCATTCTTCCAGCCTTAAAGACTGTCATGACAGATGGATCCCAAAGTTATGGACTAAATGAACTCAGTACACATTTTGGAAGCGTGGCCCGTAGACTAAGGGAATGATATCTGTGAGATCCGGGAAAAGGGTGGTGATTCGTTAGAATGTATTTGGAAGCTGAGCATAACATAAATGGTATGGAATAAGAGATGGAGACTGTCCTGGTTTTGGCCGGGAGAGAGTTAACTTTCCTCGGGCTGAGAGGGAGCACAGCTAGAGGGCCGGGCCTGGATCAGTCATTGGAGTATTCCATATCATGTGACATCATGCTCAGTATATATAAAGGAGATGTGTGCTTTCTCATTTTTGTTTGGTGCATTCAGGGTCACTGCTGGGGGTGAGCTGCATACAAGTCACTGGCTGGTGAGCAACTGGATCTTATACTGCTTGTTTGGATTTACTATTTTCACTGTTGGTTTTTTACTATCACTTTTTTTTTTTTTTTTTTTTTTTTTTTTTAATTCAACCTACGAATTTTTTTTGTCTCTCCCCTATTTCACTGGGGAGACAGGGTAAGTGAATGACTGGCCATGTGGTGATTGTCTACTGGACAATTTCAAACAATGACACCACCACATCGTTCTTAAAGGAATTCAAACTCTGCCATCCTATCAAATATCTGCTATTTGATATTTCAATACTTTCCAGAAAGCAGCCCTCATATAACTAGTCTTCGTACTCTAACGAGTATATCAACTTCAGATTTCTCCTTCTCCATACTTCAGAATGCCTTCAGATCCATGCCTACCCAGAGGCAACATCCAAGTAATTTGGTCACTAGATGACTAATATTTTGAGTTCAGGTATGAGGTTATTATCTGGTAACATAGTGTAGCCTTCACTCACTGTTATCTTAGTTCTAGTCTTCCATTGCTTGATTTGAATCAGTAGAAAGATAGCAAATAGTTCTAGCATCCACATGCTAGAGCAGAGATGAGCTTTCTAAAAATATTTAATAAGCATATTTGAAAGAAGAAAATCACTATGGCAGGTAAAGAATTAAAAATCGTGCAAGTACAGTTGTAAATCTATTTTTCATAATACGAAGGACCATAGGACTTATAGATTGTAATATCGTATTATTTATTTCAGGGTCTGGAAATTAATAGCTTGACACAATGTGTCTTGAAAGTAGCTGTTTATTGACATCATAGCATGTGTCAACAGAACACAATACCTGATCCTCTTAATTAATGAACGAAATTCAAACACTAGAAAACACGAAAAGTGTGTGCAGTTATTTTTTTTTTGCTTCAAATAGATGATGACTACACACATTTCAAATTTACTAAGACTCATTTACTTATTTTAGGGAATTAGCAATGGGGCAGAATTTTACAAATTCTATCACTATGTCCAGGAAGGATACAAAACAATCTATAGTATCAATATTCCTGCAAACATTTCAGTAAAATAATGTCAGTCTTCTTTTAAAGGGAAATTCACTCTGCATATCCATGACATACAGACTATTAAACAGACAAAAGCCTTATTTATCTTACAAGGAGATAATGACAACCTGTGAATTATGACAAAAAGTCACAATTGCAAAAGATTTTCAGAACTTTCAGAAAGACTTGATAATTCCTTTGTTCCTTTTACTGTTAGATTTAAATAATTTTAAAATGAAGTCCTAAAACTTTTTATTTGCTGGACTATTGAAACATAATTTCAGAAATTTGGATTTTAAAATTTTAGGATATTTTCAAGATGAATGGATTTTACAAATGAAAATTAAAATGCTCTACAGGAAAAATGAAAATATTATGTTAACCATTGTCCATTTTAATTTATTGGTTACTATATGTGTGAATGAAATCCCTAAACATATAGGTAGGAATATATCATATTTGAAGTTACTTTTCTTCCAAGATGCAGGACATCATTTCACTGGCTTTTTTCCAAACAATAATCAGTCATTTCAAAACATGTTTTACCAACTTGGCAGTAAAACTAACACACTAAATAAGATTATTTTGATCAATAAACCTTTGCAGCTTGCTGCTAAATGAATGCTTCTGAAGATAAATTTGTGGTAAAATCTATATTCTCTGATTAGCTTTAATCCGTTCATTTGGCAAACTTTGATATTCCTCATTGACTGGCTGCATGTTATTCAATGGCAGCTGTCTAGAGTTTGGTATCTAACCTAAAATATTTTAGTTTTTCCTGTTTAGTTAGAGGAAAACCAGGTATCTCGGGAACAATTCATTGCATCTATCCTGGATACCTTTTTTTTTGATAGAATGAACCATCTTCTAGAGGTATACAGTTTAAACTGTTGTTTCTAACAGGGTTTAGAGTGAATATCTAGGTCTTTTATGGTCCGAGTTAGGTCATATGAACTTGGATTTTATATATTACAGAGCACAGACCTCCTGAATGGTGAGAGAAAATACATTCTTCTGATGCTGTAGAATTCTTCACTTACTACTGAAGGGGTCTTCTTATTAACCCAATGTCCTGATCCAATATCCATAGACACCAGTAGTCTTCAGTATTAAATTCATGATAGGTATTTTTACTTTCCTTGACTTTCATTTCATTTGATTTTGTTATCTTGCTGCCATTACATGTGTCAATATGCACTGATATTTAAACACAGGATTCTGGAAAAAAGACTGCATATATAAAGTTAAAAAACTGCAGTATAATTGAAAACTTATGTGTCATCTATGCAGAAAAAAAATCAATAATAATACAGGTAAAGTTCATATATAGATAGTTCTGGGTTTCTGACCCTTCTCCAGACGCTATGCTCATCTTTCCCTGCTCATTTCACTGCTTTTGTCTACAGGGGTGTTACTGTGTTTTATTGTGAGCTCCTGGAGTCCTTCAACAGGAGGAATGTAATGTTTGTGATTATGGTTTCATCTTCTTTGCTCTAGGATCTACTTAGGATCATGTTTATATGTTTGCTAGCAAGCTTTTATAGTTCTCTTTTTCTTCATTGGGCTGCAGTTATACATCACATCTAAATTTACTATATACGGTGAAGTTATGTATGTTAGATACCATTTCTTTGTTCTTTTTGTTGCCCTTAAGACCAGTTTTGTCGAACTCCAGTCTGCACTTCTTTAACTGTTCACTTACAAATTGTTTACAGCTGTGGGGTCTCCAGTGCCAACCTTGTGCCACACCTCTTATTATTCCACACCTGTACTGCCCTGTGCTGCATGATGTGTCTATCAATTTTCAAGGCCTCTTTTACCATACCAGGCCTGTATTTCTTTATATTACATTACTGTGTTAGAGCCATAAACCCATGGTGCTACTCTCAGCTTTTGAGGATGACTATCCCTTTTATGAGAGACCGCCAATCTCTATTTTTCTCTCAATATTAGTGCCCTCGCATGTAGTCAGGCACCGAGTACATTCTATGTCTACAGTGCTTACAGAATTGCTAAGGGCTGCAGCACTCTGCCCAGTATCCAGGGATTCAAATACTCCCAGTTTGTCCCATTAAATAGTGATGATGGATGTCAAATTTGGCCTCAGGATAGAAATATACTCAAAGGTCATTGGATACTAGAAGTTACAGTTCCAAGAAACTTTTAATGTTGAAAATCTGATTTTCTTGCAAAGGGTATAATACTCTGTTGTTTCTCAGACGCTAATAATGTTATCAACTGCTACAATAAGCAGACGTTTTCCTTTGTACAGCTGTACAAAACTTAGTTATTGAATTTTAATTAATATTTATTTTGTTTTTCTGGTTTTATTCTGTAGAAACTCCTAGGGATTATTTTTCTTCTTCAAGATTCATTCATTACAATAAATTAATTCATAACGTAGAAGATAAGATAATTTTGGATTATGAGACAATGCGATGTTGTCACCTGACAACATATCACCTATTTTATCTGTATGAACAGCCTTCATTTTAGGCATTAACACAACAGAGCACTTGGGATTTTTCATGACATTACTTAAAAAATTTAGTAGCTAGGATAAAAAATAAGCAATATGGAAATAAGTCAAAACCAACATCTTTTTCTCACCAACAACATAAATGTTATAAACTGATTTTTAAAACAGCTATTCTCAATATTTTTTTTTTTCTTTCTTGGCCTCCTAGGGTACAGAAGGTATGAAAACAGGGCTATTGGTAACTAATGAGTTAACTGTACTGCTTCCGTGTTACTGTGATGGGATCTTATATTCCTGAAACTCAAGGTCTCTTTTTGCTCTCACTTTCTGTGCTATCCACTCTCCTCCTCCTCCTCCTCCTCCTCCTCAATATACTCAATCCCCACTGCTGCTTCAGGCTTTCCCTTATTTAGCAAATGTTCCTGGTCTCTGCAGTTGCCTAAGGGCACACCTTCCAGGAATATATTCCTATCATTTACATCTCTTCCTCAACCCTTTACCTTGCTTATTGAATTTCAAGTGGTTATGTCTCCTGAAGGTCTGATTCCCAGGTCTTTAGTAGTTTCCTTAAATCTACAGTCATGTTTCTGAACATTGTTAAGTAAATTAGTGGGAATTTATCTCAGAAAAAAAATAAAAAAAAAAATCTTCCACTGTGATAGAAAGACTTTGCCATTTAGGCTTGTGATTTCTGAGGACCATGGGGGGGAAAAAAAATAAAATAAAAAAAAAAAAGTGTATATTCTGAAGAGTGCTCTTTTTGTCAAAGACTCGAACAAGAACAGTTATCTTTCAATAAGATTATTCTCCACCTCAGTTTCTTTCTTCTTGATTACTTGTAAAACTCTTTCTACACTACTACAGATTAGAGAAAGAAGATATATAATCTTCAATAATACTTAACAATTATCCGCAAAACTATAGAGTCACAGGCTTCAATCATTCCCATCTATCACAATCATTTAATTTTATTTTTTTTAAGGGATTCGTAAGAATTAGTGAGTTCCAAAAGTTCAAGCTGTTAATTAAAGGGTTAAACAACCGTACATCACTGAGGACTCCATCTTGACACCAACTTGACAGTGGTAAAAATATCTAAACATTTTTGTCAAGTTCAATATTTACAGCTGTGCATAATGTATTAGTGCTGTGAGCTGCATTTGTCTTCAGGTGTATGTTGTTGATTTAGAGTGGATGTATAAAGATGTAAGTGTCTTGGCACCTGCTGATCCAAGCTTTTCTGTCTTCTCACACAATACAGTTTTGGCCGCAAACAATAGAGAAAGCCAAGCTACACAATATGATTATTTTTTTTTTTTTTATGGAGGATAGTGCTTGAGGATTCTCATGAATCCATTGATTTTTCAGCCCATACATATCTTTCATCATCAGTCAACTGTCTGTGTTAACATTGAGGAGAGAGGACAGAGTTAATCACCTGTCATGTACTTCTAGAAAGTCTGTATATTATCAGAGAAATATGAAAATGCCAGATTTCCAGCTGCTGCTTTATTTAAGGCTCTTCTTCCTAGGTTCATACAACTAACTGAACTGCTCGTTATAAATATTTAAACTATTGCATTTTTAATTTATCCCAGTTTCAGAGGAATTCTTGAAAATATTACTGCCAAAAGAATGGATATTATTATTATCAACTAATAATATAACATTATCTTATCTAATACTATAATAAATATTAAATAATATATGATAAAATTTTATTATTATATATTAGGTAATTAAATAATAACAACAAGAAGAATTAACCCCCCCTGAATAGTTTTACAATTCTTAATGGTTTACATTTGTTATATTGCAGTCATGATTGCTGAATAGTGGAATACATAGTACAGGCATGTTAGAGACAATTTTTAAGTCTTTTAGGGAAATTCCAGTTGCAGGTCAGTTTCTCTATTTGGCTCTCATTAGATATTAGCTGAAAGCTTTCGGTGTCCAAATGTCTGAAATTTACTATTGATCTGATAACTTCTAGTCTGTACGAAGGAAAGCTGAGGAATTTTCTGAATCTACTTAGTGTATCTCCTGATGCATTTTATCAAATAACATTTCCTGAGGTTTTATAGGATTTCTTCTGATTTACACTAGAATCTGTATGGTGATACTGGCACAGTTATGAGTGCCCAAAAACTTGGTGGTGTGCCATTCTGCATGTTTGCATAAGTGAATTAAAAATAACCCAACAAATCTAACCTACATCACTTTACCAAAGAAAAGTGTGTCAAAAATGCAGTCAGAATAAATTATTATGTAGACTCAAGTAAACTGTTCCACACAGAGTTAATGATCATTTTTCAAAAATATATGATTGACATGTATTCCACCTTCTAAAGTTGTCATTTATCAGCATATTTTACAGGCACAGCAACAGACATTCTATTCCAAATGTTCCTAGATCAATTAGGAAAATGGCATTTCATAGGATATCAAAGTACTTAAGTCACCTCAAAAATGAAATCTAAAATTCAAAATGGAGATGCCAACACTACTTCATAAGAGGTATTTTAAGATGTGAAATAGTCTAGCTATACTAGAAAAGATGTCTAAGTGAGGTATCTCACATAGCACATTTATTTTGTATGTCAAGTTCTTCCTGTTTTCAAAAATATCACTCTTTATGTGTTCTATAAAATTTCATCTGGTTTTACGGTGCTAGAAACATAAGTGCTAACAGTCATAAATAACCAGATTATACATAATGTGGCTAAAACTGTTATTTGTGTTGTGAACACTTATAGAATAGAACACCCCAAAGTGTTTTGAGTGGTTCAGAGTAATTCTGGCCCATGTATTCATAATTTTATGCATCTCATCAAAACCTTTGTTCATCCAATGCCTTCTGAATGAAAATTCATGATCTTCCTTTTAAAGAAAAGTTAAAAGTATATGAGAAAATTAATTTATTTTTTAAATTTCATTTTTAAAATATTGATTTTCCACATTGTACTCATAGGGGTTTTAACTCTGAGGAACAAAATCTTCAAGTAAATCAAGACTGGTGGAAGCAAAAATACTTTTATTAATTTTACAGAAACAGCTGACAAAAGGGCAAAAAAATAAAAACCCAGTCTTGATCTGCAGAAGAAGTTTTATCCCTATAAAACTTATTTTTCTTAAGAATTTAGAGGATTTTTAATGTTTCTAAAGAGTCTACTGAAGAGGCAACTTCAATATATTACCAGGAATCTCAAACTGCTTTAATTTTCAAATAGCTTCCATTACTACAATATATAGGGGTTAAGGTAATCTTTGTAAAATGTATGTTTGGACACAAGTTTACACTGTTTTCTTCTTTACCTTCCCCTGGAATGATGCCTCCATCATCACTTTTTCTGTTTTGAAACTCATGCCTTTATTAATCACAATGTTTTCCCCTTTTTTCCTACTCAGTACATTTGCACAAGCCTTTAAAATGTCTGTTTCTCCATTTAGGTATTATATTGGTTTATGTACATTAGCTTTCCCACTAAATTTTAGTTTTTTTCTTTCTTTTTCATTGTATCACATTTCTCACTTTGTGTACTGTTTGGAGATAAATGACCCAAATATTTATATTGTCTTTTTAGTAATGAAATGTTGCAATAAATGTACTCAATATTATTGTTACCTTGATTATATCAAAATATGTACAAGCTTTGCTTATTTTTTAACTGCTACTTATTTTGTTGATCTCATTGAGTCCTTTCAGGTATTATAATGGCTAACTTGCTTGCACTCCTGCATTGACTGGCAAGTGGGCAAATATAAACAGAAGAAATATTAAATATATATATATTTACTTGTAATAGTGTCTAAATATATTTATGTGAAGACAAATAATCTTATTTGATAAATATATAACAGAAAATTAAAATGTATTAAGATCAGGACCTTTCTCTTACTAAGATTTTAGTATGTTAGTTGTGAAATAAATTGTGAATCTATTTATTTTCACATTTAATAATTATAATATATTTTAGAAACAAAAAAAACCTTTAAAATACCCTGAATTATAGATTGCTTTGACATCTGATGAAGTATTTTGTTTAGTCCATGTGGGTGCCTATCATGCTTACTCTGGAGAATATTAGAGAGTACAGATGCCCTACTAGGAAATCTATCTCCCACCCTTTCTCCCTCCTTTCCTCCCTGAAATGAGTGAAATATCAGGAAAATATTTCAAGCTTTAATTATTTTCTACAAAACAAAGAGTCAAGAACATTTTACCCTCATTAGGGGTAATGATCAAGTTATCTCAGTTTCAGAAAAACATTCAAAGTTTCAGGTAAAAACTGCTGTTCGAGTATTCAAGAGAAGGCATAAGTTCCAAACATACCTACAGGACATGGAACAACCTTATTTTACTGTTTTCTTTAGTATGAAATAGTTAACTAAGCTAAAGAGCTTCCCAAGGTTTGACCTTTGGAAAAGAGAAAGGTTGAGAAAACAAGTGAATAGCTCAGACCCTGGGGAGGAACAGAAGCCCTGAGGTTGCCATCAACAAAAAAAATAAAAGTGTGAGGATTTCAACATGCAGCTAATCATTGCTGCTAGGAAGTATTGAAGCTACCACTCATTACTCTGCTAAAGAGAAGAGAAGGAAATATGATTTGCCTGCTTCACAAAGATCAGAAATGTTCAAGACCTTTCAGCTTCCAATGGGATTTTTTATAGACATCCATAGAAGTGTTAAGTAACACCTTGCCCACTGAGAATTTAATAGATTTACAGTGTTCTCGAGGCATGTTCCCTTTCTCATACTATTAAGTTCTTCAGGAGAGATGCTGCTTTTCAATTCTAGCTTGTCATAAACACAAAGGCAATAAAGCAAAAAAAGGTTGGAACATATTTATTCTAAATATAAGTTTATTTTCTTCTTTAAGGATTTTATATTAACACTGGTTAATAAATGCTTTTATTTTCTGCAACAGTTCTGACAATCAGGAAATATACATGCTTGTGTTAGTAATATTAGCTAAAGATAGATGTCCTTTTGGTCATTTTACCCTTTTCTTTCTTCTGTGATTTGTTTTTTTTTCCTGTTCAATTTATTCTTACTTCTTTACTGACAAGAAATTTTTTATAAATGAGGTTATTTTTATCTGTTTCTACAAGAAACTTCTCAAATATCTCTAAATAACTTTTTCTGCTCAATGGTTCTACTTTGATTCCCATCTATACTAGATTAATCAACCATTTTCTGTACATTGTAAACCCAGGGAAAACTTGCACCTCTTGTATTCTCTGTTTTTCCTCTATTCCAGCTGCATACCTAGGTTTTGCCCAACCCAGTATAGTGTGTTCTTGCACAGTCCACCTACTTTCACTTGGGAAGCCCTTTCTGGTATTAAATTTCCTTGAATCATCTCTGTCATTTACTCAGAATGGTATGAAAAATTTAATTTTAGTCTCACTACTAATGTATATAAACCAGCACTTTCCAGTCTCTCAGCAATGATTATGATGTTTTATTTCCTGTGAGCAACAAGTAAGTGTTTAGTTTTCTACTGAAAAGGCAGTAAATAAAGCATATGTTTGTCATCCAATAGACTTCTCTCTGTCTTGGTCCACAAAGCATTCACCACTTTAATGATCTCTGGTATCCACTTATATCTTTAAAATTTTTATGCAGGTTTATTTTCATATTTTGTACTTTTGCTGTTTGAAATCATAGACTTTTGTATTTTAATGAAGAAAGTTTCTGTCCCACTCAGTATATTGACTTGTTCTATTATCATTTAGGATTTCAATAAAAAGTGTATCTCCCATTCATACCTTTATAGACCATACTGAATAATGTCAGGCACAATGCTATTCCTAATCTCTAAGAGGTGGAATACTTTAGAATTCAGCCTCACAGAAGTATATAAGCCATGTCATGGTTTGAACCTGACTGGCAGCCAAACACCATGCAGTCCCTCGCTTATCCTCCCTCCATCTGGGGGATAAGGGATAAGTGGAGAGGTAGATTTGTAGGTTGAGATAAAAACAGTTTAGTAATTATAATAAAATAAAACAATAGCAATAAAAGAAAGTACAAACAGATAATGCACAATGAGATCACTCAGCACCCGACAACTGATACTCAGCCCATTCCCAGCTAGGGATCCCAAAATACAAAGATCCCACAATCACAGTCCTGGAAGTGAGGGAACCCCTTTCTTTCCAGCCACCCCCCCTTCATATACTGAGCATGATGTTACATGTTATGGAATATTTCATTGGCTAATTTGGGTTTGGTGCTCTGGCTATGCCTCCTCCTAGCTTCTTGTGCACCTGTGCACGCACAGGTCATGAGGAGTTGTAGAGTTCTTGATCTCTTAGCAACAGCTGAAAACATCAGTGTATTATCTACATTCCTCTCATACCAAATCCCATACCAAATCCAAACCACAGCACTATTCTAGCTACTAAGAAGAAAAATTATCTCTATCTCAGTTGAAACCAGGACAGCCATCAGGAACATACCTTGCATTTAGGCATAAGAAGGGTCTTGTCACTTGAGAGGCAGCTGAGGAACTGAATTAATCCCATCTGGAGAAACTGTTGCCTTAGAGAAAGGTGTGATTAATAATTGAATTTTTTAAAATTGTTTTTCCAAAAGATGGATAACTGATCATATCATTTTACTGTAGTAAATACCATGGAATATTAGTGAATTCACTGTTAATGGATACATTTAGATTTTCTTCTGTACCTGGTATATGGTAAACACTAACAGCTGGCTACAAGAAGAAAATTTTAAATCTAGACTTTCTGTAAGTGGGCATCATTGGTGTTCTAGATAAAAGTCACAGCTATCAATATGAATATATGGCTCTTCTTCTTCCTGCCCCTAGCAGTGATTTGAACAACTCTTTCTTCAGCAAACCCAGGCACAAGGAAGTGATTTTAGGCCAGGAACAGCACAATGATCTGTTATAATTAGGTTGATTACCTGCTCTTGTCCCAGGGAGTAATAGACTTCCAGAAGCAGTGATACTCTATGCACACTGTCTTAGCAGTGGCCAGAGTGGCCTTGCTCAGAATCAGCCCAGCTCTATTTGCTTCAGCTATTTTAGAATTTCTGAAAACTGTGGTTATTCAAGATAAGAAGTAAAACTAAAAGTTTACAAGGACTCTTGATGAGTTTTTCCAGCAGTACTGTAATTTACTCTTTAATAGACTTTCCTCTGATGGAAGATAATGTTCTTCTCATTCACTTACTTCCAAAATGTCTATTTTGAATTCTGCTGATTGGAGCTTTTGTATAAAGCACATCAGTGAGCTTTGATACTGCCTATTTAGTCTAAAATTAAGATTCTAGCCCTTATAATCTTTCATGGAGATTTGAACTCACTCTCTTCTGAGACCTAAATTTACAGTGCCTTAAGTAGATTTCATTTTGATACAAACTTGTTTGAAACTTCATGTGCAGAAAAAAAGATGTCATTCATCAGTTTTGAGTAGAAATTTATATAAAAATGTAAATGCCATCCAGACTCACCTCTGTCTGGCAAGATCATGGAGTGGGTCTTCCTAGAAAATATGCTAGGGAACATGGAGAATGAGGAGGTGATTCATGACAGCCAACATGGCTGCACTAAAGGCAAAGAGTGCCCAACATATTTTGTGGCCTTCTACAATGGCGTTACAGCTTTGGTGGATAAGGGTAGAGCAACTGATGTCATCTACCTGAATTTGTGCAAAGCATTTGACACTGTCCCACATGACAGCCTTGTCACTAAATTGGACAGACATGGATTTGATGGAGGGACCACTCAGTGGTTAAGAAATTGGCTGATGGTTGCATTTAAAGAGTTGTGGTCAATGGCTCGATGTCCAAGATAAGAGCAGTGATGAGTGGCTCTCCTCAGCCTTTGGAATTGGGACCAGCACTGTTTAACATCTTTGTTGGCGACATGGACAGTGGGATTGAGTGCACCCTCAGCAAGTTTGCTGATGACACCAAGCTGTGTGGTCCTGGCTGACACCGGCAGGGATGTCATCCAGACGGACCTTGACAGGCTTGAGAGGTGGGTGCATGCAAACCTCATGAAGTTCGACAAGGGGCCAAGTGCAAGGTCCTGCACATGGATCGGGGCAATCCCAAGCAGAAATACAGGCTGGAGGATGAGTAGATTGAGAGTAGCCCTGCAGAGAAGGACTTGGGTGTATTGGTTGACAGTAAGCTCAACATGACCCAGCAATGTGTGCTTGAAGTATAGAAAGCCAACTGCATCCTGGTCTGCTTCAAAAAAACCCTGATCTAGTGGAACATCTCCCTGCCCATGCCAGGGGCTTGGAATAAGATGATCTTTAAGGTCACCTCCAATCCAAACCATTCTATGATTCTTTGATACCACATTAATATTTTAAAGATTAATGCTTTTAGTGCTCCAGTAGAACTACTGGTACATTTCAGGGTCTAGATGTAAGAGAAGAGTTTGTGATTCAGTGATGCTTTTACACAGAAAAAAAAACAAACAAAAAAAAAATCTTTGTACAAAGAACTTTTAAATAAACTTTTCAGTTTTATATGTCAAAGGAAGGGCAGCTGACAAAACTCAGGAAAGTGAAAACAAGAAGTTAACTGGATTGGATCAACTGTAATAAAATTTTAAGTTGAGTTATGCAGATAAGGATTAGTTTAATTGCAGAAATTCTTTCACTTAATCAACTGAAATCTGATGGTCCTCAGATTAAAAAGGCCTTGATTTGGAATTATTTTTAAAGTGACCAAGAGTGCTAAACATTAATAATGGCATGACATAAGAAGAACATGATGTGTGGGTTTCTATAATTGCAGTTGTGAAATTGAGCATATTAATATATTAACAATTTTTTAAAAAACTGAATTATGATACTTGTCTTCATTCTTAGGTTTTATTCTGTTTATTGCCTACTGTGTTTCTTGGTCCTTGATTTTAAATCCTAGCAACCAATTGTTCCACTGAAACTGAAAATAAATCTCTCTCCCACTAAATATTTTATTTTTTATGCTAACCCTGAAATACTACTGCTTTGTTTTAACTAAAGTACAAATAAATGAATGTGTATGAGTGTAACATATACTGTTTCCTGAAATAATCTACTGTGTCTTACGCATAAATGCTCCAGAAAATATTGACTTTTCATTAGAGGAATAACAAAAGTAATTAAATCATGTTAAAGCACAGTATGCAACTATGATCTTTCATATATTTTATTCCATAGAAAGTGAAACTGTTGTATAAATATGAAGCCCAGAAAGACTTATTTTAAATATAAAAATTATTTATTTTAATCACTAAGCCCAGATGTTTATGTAAATGGCACTATGTGGTATCTTAACAAAGTGACTGATGCTTATCAGTGGTGTCATGAATGTCTTTGGACTTTTAATGGATTATCATTATAACATGATAGTGGAATTAATGAAGACTAACAAGGATACAGTTAAATCAGACAAGGAAGGGCTAGGGGTTTTTTATATTTAGTTTTGATGAAGGGTTTTATTCTCTTCACGTGTAAAAGCAATAGAAAATGATGGAAATAATGTTCAGTTTCTTAAACTGAAATTCATTAGCTTTCATATTTGTCTATAAAATAATCTCTACTCACTCATTCTTGGTTTTTAACCTTCCACAATTTTTATGTTATTGAAGTAAACCAAAGAAATATTCACTGTATTGAAAGACCATGGTAAATTTATCTTACTGATGATGTCCTCAATTTCTTGAATTTTCTTCTTTAATCAGGGTATTCAATCAAGTTGATAACTAGTTTTTATCGTATTGAAGTTTCCTGAATCATCTATCTCCCACTAGAACATGGTTTCTGCATTTATTTTCCTGATAATTTGAACAATATATCAGAGCTTTGAGTAGTTCATCGTTCATCAATGAACACTAAAGAGACATTAGTATTTTCAACAAATGTGTATTTTTGGGTCAAACTGAGGGAAGAATTACTTCTGTTGAAATTGTTGGCAACAGAAGTACACAGGATCTATGTCAAATACTATGCTTATACAGTTTTGCTATTGACATCAAAGTAAAATAGGTTATGAATAAAATCTATCCAATTAAAAGAATTTGCCTTGCACTTTTTCTAATTTAAGTCTAAAATCTCCAGAATGTGTACAAACATATTCAATATACACTTGAAAGTTGGACCTATGTGTTGTTCCCAACTGCATTGTTCATGCTTAAATATTGTCCTCCTTCTTTACATTTGACTTCAGATTATACAAGTCTATTTTTACCCAGTTCCCTCTTTACCTTGCTTCTAACAACATTCAAGAGGTCAGTAAATGTTATCATGGCTATGAAGTTAAGCATTTAATTGAACATATCTAATAAGAGGTACTGATGACAAAAATATGTAAATTTTAAAATGCAAATTTAGAATTAATTCCTAATTTTGATTTGCAAGTTTAGTTGTTCATCTGTTCTGACCAAAGGTTGTTATATTCCTTACCTATATATTAAGTCTGTCTTGTATGTGGTTAAAATAGTATCTTTCAAAAAGAATTGATGTGAAGATATCAACAACTGTAGAATCCAGTTCTTTCATGGTGGTCTGGTACAGAGAACTCACTGGTAAAAATATGTGAGGTGTTTCTAATTATATTTGGTTTTGCTTCTCTCTCCGTCATTTGATTTGTTACACTTATCTCCACTGAATTAATGACCCCTTTAGTGCTTGATATTTTCCCCATCCAAGGGATGTAATCAAGTCACCTTTCAATCTTCTTTAGCAAATAGATTGAGTGTGACATCAGGTTTGGAAATGATAGAATAAAAATCTCAAAACACTAATTTTCCTGAATTCCTTTTATGGACTTGATTTGTCATATTCATTGAGCATGGATGTTCAGGGGATAGAGCCCTGCTCTTGCTTTTCACATAAAATGCTGAATATAAGAAATTATAAAATAGAAGAATATCAAAGACAGAAGTAACATCAATGATTAAGGAAACATAACTACTCAAGCATGAATTCTTCCTAAAAGACGTTAAGCTGTTGGTAGGACTTTTTGTTTAATTCATTCTAGATAGACCTGTGAAAGATGTGACGTGTTTTAGACCACAAGTGCAGTTGCTGTCTCAGTATCTTCATTTGAATTGATTCCCCTTGACCTGACTAAGTAACTGACTCTGAATTCACACTAATCACAATTTTTTTTCCAAATTAACAGAGATTGTGTTGGGTTTTTTTTCTCTTTGCCAGGAGATGCCAATGGGAAAATAAGTTAAAGAACTTTTTTTTTCCATCTTTAAACCATGCATTTTTTTCCTTGATACATCTCTCATGCTGTGATTAATAATATTTCTTTATCTTGTCTCAGGCTTTTCTCTATTCCTCTTCTACCTACTTTTAGTCTTCCTTGGAAAACAGTTGCACTATTTTTATTTTTTTTTTTAGCAGAACAATGCCCTTTTCCTAGTTTTGCTAAAATAGGTATAGGAATACCAAAAAGACACCTCTTTCATCTGGTTTCCACAACTGGCCTTCATTGTTCTGTGTTATTTTGTTCATTTAGTCTTTCCCTGTTCTGATAATCCCATACAGTGCCATTTTTTAACAAAAGGCTAAGAAATTCTTGGAAATAATAGCAGAAAAAATGGGGAGGATTGAATGGATTCAGGGGTACAAACAATGGCGGGAACAATTCATTAATCTGTTTGGTCTGTGGAACTACACTTTCTGGCTTTCCTTTGGGTAGAGCAGTTGGGGTCACTGTTTTGCGGCTTTGCCTTCTCCTGTTTAGTGATGTGGGTGAGACAGGAACACCCATTCTTGTCAAATGTGCCCAATAGAAGGAAAAAAAAGATAAGCGTTGGTATATAACCTCATCTATGAGTACTGCTGGAGTACAATATTGTACTGAAGTATAACAGGACAGCTAAATAGTACATTGAATAAGAAAAAAAATGACCAATACACCTCATGTCATGTTGCAAGTGTTCTCTTATTTATTCACTAATACCAGTCAATGGCCTTGTTCTGAGGAATGGCCTTCTTGGCTTTTCCTATTAGCATGATCTAATATCTGAAATATCTGAAATATACTTTTACTGTAATTTTGTTACTATGGTGATGAGGGATAGCAACAAATTCATGAAAGATTCTTTGAATGTCCTCTGATGCTAAAGAGAAGTGAATAATATATTCTAAAAGATAGATCCAATTCATTTTGCCTCATTGGAACAGCTATTTTTAATGAACTGAGTGATAAAAAGGAAATTGTGTTTTGACCCTTTTTCTACTAATGGGATTTTCTTTGTATTGTGTTTGTTGCGTCAGCTGTTCTGGTATATAATAGAGACAGAGTATGATATTTAGATCTACTGGTTAATGTTGTTCCACATAATTATAGTTGCTCTGTATAGTTAGTCTGTTGGCACGGAAAATATTAGAGGCTCACATACATATCTATTAATTGATTTAGAATAAATTAGCTATGTTTACCTTGCAGTTTACAATTCTGAGTTAAAAGTATTCTGTTTAACATTTCAAAAGTATAAATCTTCTTGGAAAGTATAATTTATTCTTTTACGAAAGTCTATTTTTAATTCAGTTGGTTCAAGTGACTAACAAACATACTACTACCTCAGAATAGATTTATTATGAAGTTAATGTTATTGCTACAGCAAACTATTGAAAAATGCATCTCATGTAAACGGTAAGTATGTGTTCAGAAGGTGGTTTAAATCAAAGTACTGAAGTGCCAGATGTGTAAAAAGCATATTTGTTACATAATTTTCCAGAAGTAAATGGAAGTAAATTCTTCATTTCTATAATTCTGCTGTATCTTTGGTGTTGCACAATTAAAAAGAGTTAATTGTTCAAAACACTTAAGCAGCTCATAACTGCTGAGGTATGCAGGCAGATTAATAAACACCTGCCTGGGGTTACAGGAGTTGAACAGAACATGGGAAACCAGTGGACATAACATGAGAAGTTGCTGAGCTTAATAACTGAGTGGCTGACAAAAGTTACAGATAGCACCATTAACAGTGACTGGATTTCACAGAAGCTTAAGGGAGAATTTTGTGAGAGACAGGAAAACTTCAAAGATAATTAAAAGGGTGGAATTGGGGACATTTTGTGTATTATTTATTTGCAAGGCCAACAGAGCCTGGGTAACCATATCAGTAATCCCATATAAAACCAAGATTATCCAGGTACTGATCAGAAATACTGAATTTGTGTATGGAGGTGACAAAGCTGGGGCCAGTGAGAACAAACACTTAAGTAAGGGTTGTTGTTTATCTGGCAGAAGAAAAGGGTGAAGAAAGGTAGGGATCAAGCTGGATGGGAGAAGTATAAAACAGGAAAATGCAGAGAAAAAGTAATAAAAGGGCTAAGCAGGCTGCTGCTCATTAAGCTTCTCTGGCTGAGCCTGTGTCTGATTACTGTAGTCTCATTTCTTTATTACTTCTGTGGTACTACACTTCCTAGTGAGCAGGGATGGTCTTTTAAACTGGACTAGTCAGCAGTTAGAGCAATACCCAGATCCAGGTGTGGATATCAGACAGACTTAAAACCTATGCTGATATTTGAGGGATCCATTAATGTGGGTTTATTTGTGTGTTTAGAGAACAAGGGAGTGCATATGTTTGCTGGTGAACTTCAATACTGACTAGCCAGAGAGGAAGAAAAAAAATGAGCCATTATTGTTGTTAATGTTCGTGTGAGTGCTGTTTGTGTTCATGTTCAGGGAAAGACACTGCTCCTCATGTTGATCCATGTGGGCGCTCCGTAGTGTGTGTGTGTGTGTGTGCGCGCACACACACGTGACTGTGTGTGCCTAGTGAGAGGACATTCAGCTTCAATGCTGGCTGGATCTATAAACAGGAACGGAAACAACCTCCTTCATCTGAAAGTCCACTGGATTCAACTTCCCTTAATAAGAGCCACTGCAAGAGAGATGTTCAGCAACTGTTCAGTGTCTCCTGGTACTATGGTTCCAGTTGTCTTCCTCCCTTTGCTACAGATGAGTTTAGTCACTGCCACATATTTCTACCATGTTTATTCAACAAAACAAACAAAACATACAGGAATATTTTAAGTTCCTTCCTTTTTAACATGGTGAATAGTTTTCATATGTCCCACTCAGTGTCTGGAGCTTCACAGTGTAGACCATTTAAGAAAACCACAATAAATAAAAACCTCTCAATCCCTCATAAAATTCAAAAAATAGAATGAATGAGAGACTAGGGAAACACAATATAATGATAAAGTAATGTTTATAGGCAACACAGCAAAAAGCATAATTCACTCAAAAACTCCTTAATTTTTTATGTTTAATTCTTTTAGGTCCATTTTGTGAGGATCCTGGTGATTCTTGTGCATCTCAGCCATGCCTAAATGGGGGAATATGTCAATATAATCAGTCTGGATATGTCTGTGATTGTCCTGCTGGTTTTCTTGGTCACAGCTGTGAAATTGATGTCAATGAATGTTCTTCAAGCCCATGTCAGAACAGAGGTACATGTATTGATTTGCCAAATGTAAGTATAAACTTCAAAGATCCCTTTTGAACATAGAATCATGGAATGGTTTGGATTGGAAGGGTCCTTAAAAAATCTTCTAGTTCCAACCCTCCTGCCATGGGCAGGAACTTCTACTAAATCAGGTTGCTGAATGCTCCATCCAACCTGGCCTTGAACACTTTTAGGGATGGAGCATCCACAACTTCCCTGTATGATGGTTCTAACTATTCTCTAATTGTCTAGAGACAGTTCTCTGTTTCAGCTCCGACACTGAAACATATTCTACTTTCTCACCACCCTCACAGTAAAGAATTTCTTTCTCATATCTAATCTTAATCTACACACTTTCAGTTTAAAACCATTATTCCTTGTGCCTATAGGCCTTGTTAAAAAGTGTCTTTCTGTCTTTCTTATAAACCCCCTTTAAGTAATGAAAGATCTTGATAATATCTCTCCAGAGTCTTGTCTTCTCTAGGCTAACAACCCCAATTCTCTCAGTCTTTCCCTATAGCCATCTTTGTGGCCCTCTTATGGGTCCACTCAACCAGGTTCATGGCTTTCTTGTGCTTGGGTTCCCAGACCTGAACACAGTACTCCAGGTGGGGTCTCATGAGAATGGAGTGGATGAGTCACCTTCCTTGACCTGCTGGCCACACTTCTTTTTATGCCACCTAGGATACAATCATTGTTCTGGGCTGAAAGCACACCCTGTTGGGTCATTTTCAGCTTTTCATCCACCAATATCACCAAGTCCTTCTCCACTGGGCTGCTCTTAATATATTCGTCATCCAGTCTGTATTAATACTGATGATTGCCTTGAACCAGGTTCAGGACCTTAAACTTAATCTTGTTGAACTCATGAGGTTCACACAGGCCCAGTGTTCAAGCCTGTCAAGGTCCCTCTGCACAGCATTCCTTCCCTTTATTGAATGAACTGCATTACTCAGCATGCTGTCATCTGCAGACTTGCTGACGGTGCACTCAAACCCACTGTCAATGTCATAAATAAAGCTACTGAATAGTACCAGTCCTAGTACAGGTCCATGAAGCTGGTGAAGGGTCTGAATCACTTGTGTTACGAGGAACGGCTGAGGGAACTGGAGTTGCTCTGTCTGGAGGAGGCTGAGGGGACAGCTCATTTACTCTACAAATACCTGAAAGGAGGTTGCAAAGAACTGTGGATGAGTCTCTTTAACAAAGTAACAAGCAAAAGGATGAGAGGTAATGACCTCGAGTTGCACCAGGGAAGGTTTAGACTAGATATTAGGAAGCATTTCTTTACAGAAGAGGTTGTTAGGCGTTGGAATGGGCTGCCCAGGGAGGCGATGGAGTCCCCATCCCTGGAGGTGTTTAAGAGTTGGGTTGATACAGCGCTGAGGGATCTGGTGTAGTTGGGAACTGTCAGTGCTAGGTCAATTGTTGGACTGGATGATCTTCAAGGTCTTTTCCAACCTAGACAATTCTGTGAAGCTTTGGTTCTGTGTTTGAATAGTCTATCCATCAAATAATCTCTCTCCAATTTAATGACAATGATCTTGTGTGGGGTGGTGAAAGTCCTTACAGAACTCAAGGTAGATGTTATCAGTTTCTCTTCCTTTATCCATCAGTGCAGTCAAACATCGTAAATAGCCACCAGATTAATCAGGACTGATTTGCCCTTTGTGCAGCCATGTTGATTGTTTCTAATCATCTCCCTGTCATCCATATGACTTGACAGATCTTCCAGGAGGATCTCTTCCATTAATATATGAAAACATTTAATTCTACTTAAATTTTTAATTTAACTTTGCATGCTTCATGAAAAAACACAGCATAGTCTGAATGTGTAATATTTCTAATATTTCTACAGTTAAAAAAGTTCAGAATCCATATTTTCTATTCATTTGCTTGGTGGTCACTTAAGGAACTACTGATGTTATTTCTTTTTCTTGTCTCTAATAAAATCTTCTGATATAAAACATGATACATCAGTCATCTTTATTAACTAGTAGTTGTTTCTTATTCTTGCTTTATTTGTGGTATCTCTTTTAAATTCCTTTATTTTCCTGTCTTTTTTCTTTTTGCAAAATAGAATAAATTCATGCAGACTCATAAAGGTTTGATAATGAGTCATATCTGGTCATATTTCAAATTGCTTTGTTGTTGTTCTTTCATTAGCATGACTATTGCAAATAGCAGTGATTATACAGAACCAAAGTAATGGAAGAAGAGTTCAAAACTCTGTTATCACATACCAGTGATACACATTCAGAGAGAGAGAAAGAGAAAAAAAAAAAAAAGTCTAAATTATGCAATCTGTCTAAATATTTTACCTAGTAGATACACTAGCACATACTATTTTGTACAATCATTTCTGTAGACAAATAGATGCAGTATTTTGTTTGACACATATGGAAATTTCTCAATAGATATTAAAGTTCCCCAATCATGCCTTTAAGACTGATTCTAAAGAAACACCTGAACACTTCCAAATTCACTGGGGAACAAACCGCTATATATTTTTTCTTTATTTTCTAACATCAAAAGACCTATACAGAACATTATACAGAAAAATAAGAGTGAGAATGTCAGCTCTAAATTTTTTTTTTCTGGTGTAAAATAACCTACTGTTTTTACTGTATAAATTACGGATTACAGTGACTGAAAAATGTCTTTCACCATCATATTGAAGCATAGTCTCTGTGCTTCATATTGAAGAGGAAAATGGATACACACCATTTTCTTTCCTAGTTGAATCAGTAAATAGTGTTTGGTATCTGATGTACCTTCTGCACTCTTATTTTTTGATAGATGCAAACATTAACTTGGAACAAATTCAGAATGAGGAAAAAACCTAAATTAATTATAAAGCTCCTTCTTGATTCAGATATGAAATCATAAAGCCAGACAAATTTAGAGCTGGTATATTTCCAGTTAGGAAACCCAACTCTAGTATTAACTGTGCTGGAAGGCCTATTCCACTTGCCTTAAATCATGTTTGTAACCTGTCTGGGGCTAGGACTGCTTTTTGTTCTGTCTTTGTAGACTGTTTAATAGGATGAAACCCTGTCCAAGTTAGGGTCTCTATAATAATGGAAGTAAACACTCATTTCTGTATTGCCTTGGGTGCAGCAAATAACTATTTCTAATTTCCTTCTCTTCTATAGGATGTGACATGTATCTGTCTGCCAATATTCACTGGCAAGTTCTGTGAGAGAATACTGAATCCATGTGAATTATTGCCTTGTTTAAATAATGCAACTTGTGTAGCTCAACAGCAGAACTATAACTGCCGGTAAGATTAGAAATTAATTTATTTCACTACTTCTTTGGATCGTTTGGTGATATCCCACTGACTGCAGAAAGAATAGACACCATCAGTCACAGAGAACACAAAAATGTATAAACTTTTAACAATTTTTAATTTCTTTTTGGTGCTGAATTCTTAGTCTTCTTGAAAACTCTTGAAGTACTAGAAAAAGATTTTAAACAGTTAAGGTTTTATAAATTGTATCATCATTAATCCTGTAAGATAAAAGATATAAGTCCCGACACATTGATGACAAGTGAGACAATTATACTACACCACTCTCATTCAGGATGTATGTTTTTTATGTTGTTTCTGAAAGGATAAGGCAAATTATTTAATTTCTAATTCACAGACACGCATTACTAGGTCTTAGACTGATCCTTCAAGCATCATATCAAAAAGTGCTTTTTTTCAGACAAACCTTGCTAAAAATTATACATTTGAAAACAACTGAAGTGACCCAGTATATAATTTTGTTCCATTCTAAATAGCTTTTTAGATATTTTCTTACACTAATAAGGAGTACAATTTGTTCTCATCCCATTTGCTTGGCTTTTATCTGGCTGCCTGAAGTAAGTTCTGCTAAGCATTGCTGAAGTGCAGTAAACAACTTTCAAATTTTAGGATATTCATAAAAGCAGAAAATTGAAAGCTGTGATACACAAAAGCCTGAAAACACATGATGAATGAACTTAGAAACTGCAAATACATAACAGAAATATAGAAGCTAAAGTTACAGTCCATCAGAAGAGATTCAGCTAAGTAGTCTGGAAATTAAGTTTAGGTAGAACTATGTTTACAATTTTCCCAAAGAAGAAAAAAATACTTAAATTTTATTTATACTTACACCTAAATACATATATACATACACACACACAGGGTTAGATCTTTCCATAGAGATATGTATAGCACAGAACAACAGTGCTATAATTTGTTTTCCAATACTTCAAATGAGGATATAGGCTACTAGTAATTTACTATTACATAGACAGTCTTTTGCACAGTGTGTTGGTGCATGAATTAGCATGAAATGATGCCTGAAATTTACATTTAAATATATATATAACATGAACAATTATTATCAAGATTTAGATTTTCTTTCTTTAAAAAAGAAAAAAAAATATCCTGTCCCTGTATACAATGCAGATTTAATAATTTATAGTTTCACAAAGCACTGGTAGAGATGGTCTGTACCATGAACCTCATTGTACCATGGAAATTGGCTAATAAAAATATCTATGGAAAGATGTGGTGATTTAAAGAGTCTTTCCACTGATATATATGAGAATGTGTGAAATTCATTGTTTATATCAATATAACAGAAAGGAAAATTTGGCTATTAATGACCATTTATATTGATTATCAAGCAAATCACTCAAGCTGTGTAGTAAAGCTACGGACTAGAAGTTTCAATTTTGGGTTTAGATAGCACAATCCTGTTTACTACTAATATCAAGCATTAAAATCTTATTAATAGTGGTGGTGCTTTGATTTGAACTTTACTATTTATGTATTATCAATGCATTCAGTCTGGCTATTTGTAAAATACACATCTGACAAGACAGACAAGACACATTTGTGGAGACCTAGTCTAAGAAATGGGATAGGTTTATAAGTTTATTACTTTTAACACTAAGAATGCTCTATAAAAGGGAAATAACATCCTAGAGAGAACACTATAAATAATGAAGAGTGCATCCTTCAACTTTGTACAACGTTAAGTGCTTAGCCCTGTACATACTGTTTAAATAAGAACTTTAGATAGCGTTCAATACAAATAGTTTTCCCTAGCATCCAAGCTGCACATGACTTCCTTGGTGAAGGAAGAGAAGTACTCCAGGAAGTGATTTATCTCATCCAGAGAGAATATTTGGGACAGGTGAGATGAAGCATCTTCTGGAGGATCTTCTGTACAGAGGCACAAAGAAAGCCTGGACTGGTGTCCTAAACAAGTCACTAATACCGCAGACTTTTACCGTTAGACAAATATGGCAGCATTGGAACTTAGTCTCAACAGAATTATGGAACAGCCCAGGTTGGAAGATATGTTGAAAAATCATCTTGTCCAATCTTTAGCATGAAAGGGAGTTTAGATGAGATTATGTAGCACTCTGTCCAGTCACAGACTGAAAACCTCCGATACTCAGCCTTAAATTTTGCCATTCAGTCCCTAAAGTTTCCAGTTAGTGACTGTAATGTTTTTTAGTCCCTATTGTTAATAAATTGAACATTTACTTTTTTAATGAAATTAAAATAATTTTTCTACTGTATACTTGGAAGGAGGCATTTAGATGAGAAACCATTCTGAGGGAGTAGGAATCATGTACTTTTTACAAGGAGACCTGTTTCAGTAATGAGGCTGTGAGCAATGCAGTCTTGCCAAAATCAGAACGCTGAAATGTAGATGAGGTGCCAACTTCTAGAGAGGGCCAACAGTCAGCATGTTTTACTATATTTAGGACACAAAATTATCTTTGTAAATGTATGTCTTGCATTAGCTACTTGAATAATCTCAGAAGACATGTAGGAGCAGTGTTTAACTGTTTCAATTTTGTTAAATCATAGACTTGGAAGCTTTCTGTCTTTAAGCCAGGTTTTAATTCATTTCACCCAAAGGAAACTTACTATTAATTATGTTGTTTTATCCAGGAGGTTTGGAGCTGAATATTCAAAGTTTTAAATGGAGATTTTGTTTCATTTTTGGTAATCATTTTCAAATACTGTAAGTTATGGCTATGTCTAATTACTCCACAAAAAAACCTGCATGTGTTTAATTCAGTGTAATACTACTACCTGATCCACTTTTATAGCATTTTAATGTTTTAAATAAATGTAATGGTGTTTAGCTTACATGCATATATAAATTCAAATAATAGTTTGACCTTTTTACTCCTTTTTGTTTTGCTTCTCTTGCACCTGTTTTATGTGCTTATGACCAAGCTGCATTCTGCTTATATCCATCACCATCTCAGCTTCTATCTACCTGGCTTTTCTTTAGGAAAGCAGTTGCTTTGAATTCTAAACATATAACCGAACAGACACAATTTAATTTTCTTCACCACAGTTATGAGGTATTACTATCTTGTATCCTAACACCATCCTTCAAGTCTTGATATCATATACAGCTTTGTGCTAAGAATCTAATAGTAACATTTTTTTCTTAATTTAAGGTGAATTGAAATAGGTGGTGAACAAGGATATCCATCACAATAAATTGTGATTTACTTTGTATTTTCTTCTATTATCCATGTTCTTTAAGACAATAAAGTCACAAGAAATGTGAAAGTTTGTTCTGAGAAAATTTGTCCCATTATGTTATCTTTGGAAGTCCGCTATCAACTTTCTTCTTTTAATTTAATTTTACTTTCTCTGACATTGGCATATGTATTACAAAACAACAATTAAAAACAAAACTATATAAGAAAAAGAACAAATAAAAACATCAGGAAAAGCAGCTTCTAAAATTCAGTTACTAAATTGTCTGTTTTGTGAAAGAGTAATAGATTACTTCAATAGAACCAAAAAAGCTAGGAGGTCTTTCACTTGATTTCAGATCATGGTTAAAAGTAAATCAGTAAAATAAAATGTAACTGAGTTGCACTGATTTGGGTTTAATTGTTATTTAAAAATTGAATTATAACAAAAGATACAATTTTTGGTTGTTTTTTTTTTTTACTTTAATTCCACATATATAAATATAACTTGAATAACTGATGCTATGATATAAAGGACAACACATGCTATCTTTTGATATAGGTACTTTTGTTTAGAGGGAAAAACATGTAACTGATAGCTTCTTTTATTTCAGCATGTTCAAAGATAAGGATTATGAATAACTCCTTTTAGCTACTATATTGGAACCAGAAATTTGTTAAGAATGAACTTTGCAAGAATTTTGATTCCAAGTACTTGAAATGGTAGCAGTATAATTATAGGATTTACATACAGTGATTTTTTCCAAGAGGAGGGTAGAAGATTATGTAAGTAGCAATGGACTACATAGTGTCCTCATGTGGTTGTGCCTATACTAGCCTCAGAAAATATATCTATATAGAGATGGTTTTCCCCTATCCATTTACCTGTCAAAATTATCCTACACGGATTATGTGAATGCTCTCCAGGGGTTCCAGGTGAAAGTCTGAGTGTTTAATACTTCAAAGGTTAATAAGTGACTTAAGCTTCTGAGCATGCTAAATACCTCTGTGCATCCCCCAGAGGCATAGCCGTACTCACAGATTAGGCATTTTTAACTGATGTAGAAAAATACAATTAACCCAGATACTTTCTATTGAATGTTGTTGCCTGACTATTTGCTATTGAAAAATATATCCTTTACTTTTGTATGCTATATATGTGAGAGGCTTTGTGCATTCTGAAACCAAGGATGACATTCTTTAAAATGGGGAAACATAAGCAACATAACTGAATCTCATATTCATTAGGAACAAGCGCATAGAAAAAACAGAAGCAATTCTGTATCATCTTCATGATTTCCAGGTTCTGGAATGTGTCATTAGACAAAGTACCCCTTAGAAAAAGCTAAAGATACTTCCTATCTATTACTTTCAGGTTCCTTCACAAACACAAATTTTCAGCTGACTGTTTCCTTTCTCTTCTACTTAATTTTTTTCTTTCCATGCTACCAGAAATAGCCTTTAGACAGGGGAACATGCTAAACATGTCTGTAAGAACATACCAAGTTAATTTGACAGGGATTATATCCCTATGAAACTACAAAGAGTTTTTGCAGTCTGGATTTTATTTTGGACATTTTGAGCAAGATATAAATATTCAAATATTTTTCTACACTGTTCCATTATTGCTTTTGAAAAAGACTTGTTTACTATCTATTTGAATAATCTTTTTTCTTTGTGTACAGGGGATATTCTTTTTTTTAACTCTGGAGGGCTAGATAAGAAAAGGATTTTCTCCTACTAATGACACTGACATGAAGCAGAAGAAATGTCTGCAGTTCCTTTTACCATAGAAAAGTTATCCACAGCTCTCTTGGCATCACATGGAACTAACAACCTGTCTCAAAAATAGAATGCTAGTTTTCTCCTTTGAAGAAAATGTCAAATTACAATTAAACATACACAAAAACAACGATGCATTGTTCTCTCCACAGATTCCTTATATTGTTCCTTATGTATGTAATAATTGATTACTGATTGTTAATCATTAGTAATGACTGATGATAACTACTTTAAACCTCATTTATCATCATATTTCTAATTCTTCTCTGATGGTTTAATCGACTCATCCTTTCTAATAGATTTCCAAAACCTCATTTATAGCTTATTATTAAATATTACCTCATTCTAGATTTTTTTCCCATAATATTATATGATGTATTGGTATGAAAATGATATAATCAATTCTAAAAAATATTTTATAGAGAAGCAAAAAATATCCAGAATCATGCAACCCATTTCTGATGCCTTGAAAACATGCTCTGTTTATTTTAAATAACATATGATGTCTGTTCTTTTACTGCAGGAACACTATTTAATAGAATTATGCAACATAATTAAATACAATTAACTTTTAAAATGCAAGTCCTCTAAAATACACTGGTGTATTTGCAGCTGCATGCCAGGATTCACTGGAAAAAACTGTGAGGAAGTAATTGACTACTGCAGGCTGCTCAGCATCAACTGTCTGAATGAAGGATTGTGTCTTAATATAATTGGGGGATTCACTGTAAGTAATTTAATACATGTTAAACTAATTCAGTGCTCCAAAGTATAAAAGCTTCAGACAAGCAGAACTTGAAATGCATTCATTACTCTAAGATACAAGAGGGACATACATTTATGTGTTTTATTTATTTAAATCAATAACACAAGGACGGTTCACTGGGGTAATATGGATTATTTTATTACTTTTCTACTGAGATTGTGTTTTATACTATACAAAATAAGAGAACTGAAGACTATTTTTTAGTAAAAAGAATATATAACTATTTGTAGTCCAGTGCTATTATCTTCACATGTGTGAAGTTGTAATACAGTCAATAATCACAACTGTATTACAGCCTTTAAAAATACAGTGCTTGAGTTAAGAAAATCTGTTGCCATTGTTTTAAGCTGAATAAAATTAGTAATATAAACATTATCACATTTAAACTTAATCAAAACTTAGAAGTTTGATGATGAAACTGCAGTGTGTTGAGATTGATTCCAACTGACAATTTGATAAAAAATAATTCTGCTTGTTTTAATGCTCAAAATAGCTTCTGAAAGTTTTGAGCAAGATATATCATGTACTAAGATTCTTCTAGCCATAGCTTGTCAAAAGAGAGAAAGTTACAGTTTCTCTAACAGTAACTGGGAACAACTTAAAATTTACTCTGAACAACCACTTGTTCTGCAAATAACAGGCAATAATCACAGAATGGTTGAGGCTGGAAAGGACATCTGCATGCCATCTTGCTCACCACCCTGCACAAGCAGGGCCACCTAGAGCCATTTATCTAGTCCATTTACCTGTTTGTGTGTTCAGACAAAATATATTAGGATTACTGTTACTCCTTGCTTCAGAAAGTAGGAAGAGTAGGGTTTTTTTGCCTATTATTAGGCCTAGCATAAAGGACACAGCCAGCATAAAGATGAACCAATAGCCAAATTGTATTTGATACAAAAGGGTCAGTACATGGGTGAGCACTGGGTGTACAAATAAATCAGTCAGATTATGCATAATCAACATCAATCCCACTGACCCCAACAACAACACCACATGACCAACAATGGGTGGAATAAATGGTGAAATGCAGTTTCCCATACAAGGGACAAGAGACAACTGAGTCAACAAGCCAAACACATAAGACCAAGGAAGCCACATACTGAATCTCTACACAGCCCACATCTACAAAAGCCAGACCTGACTGGAGCCCAGTCCCAGGGAGACAGGAGGTCCTTCCCCAACAGGGAACTCTGCACAGGGCATCCACCTCACAGACAGACACTGCCCCTGCCTGCAAGTGGTCCCAGCTTTTATCCCTCAGTGGGACACCTGACCTTTGCTTACTTAGTGCAGACACCTGGGGCTCATTTACCCAATGGCTCTGTCTGCAAGGCCGGCCCCACCCTGGAGGGAAGCTTAAAGGTGAACTCACCCCTCCCTTTGTGAAGGGCTGTGGGAATCACCCATATGTCAACTTTAATTTGGGTCTTGGGTTTGAAGCCCCGGCATTTCAGTAGCCTACTCTGTAAGGAAAGGGGATCTGGAACTGAGGATGACAGCAAGGCCAGTGGGGACAGTGTACTCACCAAGAAAGGCACAATACCCACAATAACACAGAAGACTCACAGATTCAGCCAAAAGTCCAGTGATCTCCAGACAAGTCCATAATGATGAAGCAGGTTTGCAACCAAGCTGGATAGTCAAGTCAACAGATCAGAATCAGCAAGACACAAAGCTAGATACAGGCATACTGAAAAAAAAAAAAAAAAAGCTCTGGAAAGGATCTAGTGCAAAGGCCTGAGCTTAAATGCAACTCATGAGTAAATGAATAAAAGTGTGGACAACTCAGAAGTAAATTCTGTTTTCACAGTAGAGTGGTGCAAGGTGACTGCTGGACTGCATCAGAGCTGACCTTGAACACAGGCAGTTAGAACTGTAAGAGAGGGGAAAGAGGTCACCAAGGAAGAGAGCAAAGATGATTATAGAGTGATCAGGCCAATTAGAGCCTGTTGATGTATTCTAGGTCCTGATAGTTTCTCTGAATATTCCTTGCATGTAATTATTTATTCAGTCCAAATGTCATTTGTGAAATATTGCATACCAGAGATTTATTTCAATAGAGTACTAAAACATCCATAATTAGAAGAATATAATACTTGCTTTATTGAGTACACTATATATAATATATCCACAGAAGAATAAAATAGATGGTGAGGAATTATCTCTGAGAATTTGTTTCTCCTTGTTGTTGATAGCAGATTAAAGAAATACTGAGCCCAGGTCTGCTGCCCTGAAATAAAAGGGTTCATGAAACGATACACTGATTTAAAAATGTTTGTATCTCCCAATTAACTTGCCTACATGATATGAATATTAGATTCAAAAGTGAAACATTGCTTTTAGCTCTTTTCAGTTACTTACGTCCACTAATATCAAGTAATGGCAAAAATTACAGTATAACAGAATGAGAAAGTGATATAATTAATCAGCGAGTACAATGTGTATGACATGCAGACACCGAAGTGAATAACCCAACACAAAAATAAATAAATCCCCAAAGTTTTAGGAAAGCAAGCAAAAATTGTGTACTAAATTTTTGTGTATTTAATAAGTGTTCTAACATTTACTGTTAGACACAAGCAAAATAGGCTTATAACTGTAAATGTTTTAATAAAATAATACTAGAAAATGCACTTCCATGACCATTATAATACTTTCTTAGCAAACACTGTATTAGTCTGTAAGATGGAACTAAATGACCTGGCATAACAAAGTTTAGATATTTTATTCTTTACACTTTGATGCCTACAAAAGTGAATGGTATGGCATAGTACCTGGTAGAAAATTAGTATGACAGGTTTTCAGTACTGACAAATAAGAGTGAGCAGAAGTGAGGAAAGCATAAAGAATACTAAACAGCCAGACAAAAATTAATGAAATTTTTATTTAAAATATACATTATACTGAACCACATTTGAAAATCATTGTCCTTTTCCTTGACAGTCAGTTTGTGGTGTGCCAATATTATTGGGAGAGTAAGCAGTTCTACAATAATTATTGGTTAACTTCTTTTTGAACCCACAAGCAACTATGAATTTTGTCCAGCCATTTTCCTCTGCTTCTATTAGTTGTAACCTTCTCATTCATAATTAGTTTTTTCCCCACAGAAGATATGTATTTTCAGTATTATCAAAAAATCAAATACTGATAAGTAATTTGAGAATTCCAGCTGAGAGAAATTTGGCTGTTTTTTTTTTTTTTTTTTTACAAAAGCAGGTTTGGAAGTTACTGAAACATTCAATGCATTTGTATAAGTGGTACTTAGCAGTCCATCCCCCCCCCAAAAAAACAAAACCCAACAGAATATTTTTTTAAAAAAATCAAGGTGTGGAATCTTAGAATCTAATTAAAAATAATATTTTTGCTTTGAAAGTAATCTCTACTTTAGATTCAAAGAGTAGTAAATATTTAGAATTGAACCAGCATAATTTTATTTTTTTCAGTATTGCTGTAACAGATATTGACACAAGTCCTTGATCACTATTTAGTATTAATAATAAGTATTGTAATGTGAATACTCTGATTAAATTTATTAGTTTCAGTAATTTACTATATATTTCTAAAATTATTTCTGCCTCTATTAAATTTCTCTGACTAATGTATGTTAACTTTATGCTACATGATAATATTTGGTTATATGAAGTACTTACTGATGATGCTGTTGTGTCAGATAAACATGGGAATTATTACTTCTTAGGAAATTGAGCTTCTTCAGCATTTCATATTCTCATATTTCATATTTTTATATCTCAATTCTCATATCTCATATTTCAGAGTACAGCTCTAGGAGTAACAAATAATTTCCTTTGTTCTTTCCATTGTTGTCCATCATCCCGGGAACCAAAGACATGATGTATGTATTGAGATAGGATTTGTCAATAGAAAAGTAGTGTGTAGTTGCATAATTAATTCCAGTTAACATAGCTCAATGAAAACAGATCAAATCAGACAAAGTATATTTAATGTGATGACCTGACAGACAGTGACAGAGAAATATATTCTGCTGCAATTCGCTCATTAAGCAAAATAAATCATTTGATCAAGCAAGTTCAATTCTAAGGGAAAAAGAAATCTAGATCTTGATGACATTTTAATGGGTACAGCCAATCAGATGTATTGACATAGGAAAATTGTTTTATTTCCAAATAGCTGCATGTTCTGAATTTGTAGCACACACCCCACACATCCCCCGCTCCATCCAGATGAAGCAGAAGATACCACAGTTTGTATAGCTAGATGTACATGTTATGGCCAACTGCCAAGATGACCGTAAAAGAGACAGAATTCTGTCTAACATAAATATTGTTTGGTTGTTTGTTTTTTTTTAATAGAAACAGTAAAAAATTATTATTGCTACATTATTTGGTTTATAGACTTGAAGATCGGTGAAGTAGTTGTCATTCTAATTTTAGACTTTTACTTAGATTTTTTTTTGTAAAACATATTAAGTAAAAGATGAGTGAATAGTCAAAGAAGAAAATAATTATGAATTAGGAATTACTGTCACCTGTAAGTGTTTTTAATGATCCTCATGTCAATTTGTTTTTGGACATGAGGTTAAAACCAGAGCTGCTAGTTCACTCTTTCCCCCTCACAAGTGGGGAGGAGAAAATAAAACAAAAGGCTCAGAGGGTGAGACAAGGACTAGGAAGTATGACTTATCCATTATGTTAATAGACCAAAGACAGACTCATTAGGGGAAGAAAAAAAAAATTTGAACACCACCACTACCGTCACTAACTTACCAATCAGAGTAGGACGGTGGGAAATACAACCACATCTTAAAAACACCGTCCTCCCTCCCCTTCCTTCTCAGGCTCAGCTTTTCTCCCCATTTCAGCGGTGCAGGGGGCAGGGGATGGGGGTTGCGGTCAGTTAATTATCTGCTGTTTCTGCCACTATTCCTCCTCAGGGGGAGGACTCCTCACGCTCTTCCCCTGCTCCAGCATGGGATCTCTCTCACTAAAGACAGTCCTCCATGAACTTCCTTTCATGTAAGTCCTTCTCGCGGGATGCAGCTCTTCATGAACTGGTCCAGTATGGATCCCTCCCATATGTTGCAGTCCTCCCAGCAACAGATTGCTCCAGTGTGGGCATCTCTCAGAGTTCTGACCTTCTTTGGGTGCAGCCACCTTCTCCAATGTGGGGTCCTCCACGGGGTGCAGGTGGACATCTGCCCCACTGATGACCTCCATGGGCTGCAGGGGCACAGCCTGACCTCTCACCACATGCTGCAGGGGAATTATTACTCAGGCACACCTCCCCTGATCCTCCTTTCTTCAACTGACTTCTTCAACTGTTTGTATAGGTATCTCTCTCACAACTCCAACTCCTCCTCCCAGATTCCCCTTCTTAAATATGTTATCACAGAGGTGCAGTCACTGTCACTAACTGTCTCAGCCTTGGCCAGATGCAGGTCTGACTTGGAACTGGGGGAGCTTCAAGAAGCTTCTCACAGGAGCCACCTCTGTAGCCCCCACCCCCACTACCAAAATCCCTCCACACACACAGAAACCCAACACAGGACTAGTGATTTGTAGTACTTTGACACAAAGCTCAAAACTCTTTCTGCTGAAATGTGCAGATGAGCACAGAAAATGGTATTATAGTTAATAATAAGCAAATCTTATCAGGATTTCTTGTAGGCCATACTACTTAGAAAAAAATGTATTCTAATAGAGGCAAATACAATACTGTGTGCATAGGATAAAGAATGGGAGTTACACCTTACTGACTGTTTCCTGATAGTCAGTGAAAAAGAAGACAACTCTGAGCCCAAGGTGGATATTAAATTTGACACCACACTGTTGATGAAGACAGAAAAAACAATCCCCGTAGCCATTAATAGAACACTTGTACATAGACCACATAAGTGGTCATAGTTCTGTGACTGTCAGTGGAGGGTACATCATAGGCAGTTCTAGCATCTACATTTTTTGGTGAAGGTTGAAAAACTGGAAAGGTCTATTAACATTGAGTTTTATGGAAAAACAACATTTTAAAACTATAATTCTTAAAAGTATATACAAATTCACAAAGTTAAGGTAGTCCATGTGTTACCAGTTTTCATCAGAAGAAAAACAAAGGAACAGTTGTTTTGAAAATATTTAACTCTGGATGCCAAAAAATGTTGAAATCACATTAGCTAACAATATTGTACACAGTTCTGTGCAGCTGCTTCTTCTATGCATTACTGATTATACCAGAAGCACTTTCAAAAATTGTTAGGTAATAAAATATGGTGTAATGTAGTGTATTAGCAGTTTTCCATCAAAATGATGCCAGGTCACATCTGTCCTGTCCTAGTGAATAACTACAGCAGACATTAAATTTCATGAGGATCTACTACTGTGAGATCCAAAACCCAACATTCCCACAGAAGGCCGAAGGCTGGAAAACTTATTATGGATTGCTCCTAGTAGTCAGTGCAGCAGATTAATTCCACTGATATTAAAAGGTTGGGAAAAGGAGTTGCCATGAGTGGTCAAGACATTAAAAACCCCCACTTTATTTGTGCTCTGTAGAAGTCAAAGATGTGATATTTACTTCGCTAGATAGTTTCTATAACACATAAAAATAAGGTTGCAGCCTTGCCTCAGTTTAAGAAATATGGATATCATTTGGACATATATCATTTTAACAGGTGGCAAATACAGTATTTGAACATTACAGATATTCCTCTTTGAAAAAATACTGCTACATAAATTATGATTATTTACTCTTGATTTGACAATTATTAGAAGAACCCTGCTATTGAATTTCTCCTGTTTATCAGCAGCAATATTGGAATCCTTTTTAAAAATATATATATTCACTTAAACTTCTGAAGAAAATACAATATAGCTTATTTTTCTTTGATATCTGTCACATAGGAAAACTTTTAATTAATACTATCCTGATTTGGCAACTTTATCCTAAACACCTCACCAACTCAGTATTAGAAGGCAGGGGCCAAACTTTTAAGGAAAAATTTAAATTAAAACATGTTTACCATAAACCATACTTCTTCAGTTAACATTTGAACCAACTGCAGTTTCCAACAGAAGTTTATTCAATTAATCTTCATTATTTTGACATTATGATTATCTGCTTCTTAAAAATATTAAAAAAAAAAAAATCTGCTCACAGAGACACATTTCAATAGACGTTTTTATTCTCATGGAAACATTTATTTTTCTTATACGGATTTGATAAATGAAAAGTCAGTGTTCTTAATTTGCAGTTGATAGTATTTCCCCAGCACATTTAATCAGAGTGTCTAAACCTATTTATGGCTATAGGTATCTGTTGTCCTTATCTTTATGTGAAGACAGGTAAATATGAACAATTCCCAAAGGACAGGTGACAGTGAAGAAAGAGCTGTTTTCTCTCTCATATTAATCATACTGCTGCCACATATTAACCACCTGGGGGCATGCAGTGGTTTAGGTAGAGTTCTCCCAGTGAGTTAGACTGGCTCCAGCAAAACTGCTGGCAGAATACTGGGCAGTAAGAGCAGGTAAAGAGAGTGTGCAAACCAGGAAACACCCGGGGATGTAAAGCTTTCTTCTAGGTCCTAGGGGGAATCAGGTATCTAACTATCTATCCACAACAAGTGACTTAGATCAAGGCAAAAATAACTATCTCTGCTTAAGAACCCCTGTTTTTTTCCTGAATCATTAGTATTAAGGTAAAAAGAAAATAATCAAAGATACTGAAAAAATATATTAAACTAATTTGGTGTAAATAATGAGGACAATAGAACTGTCAGTTATTCAACTTTGGAAGCCCAGAAAGAAGTGCAGTTTCTAAAATACAATAGTAGGAAAGTTGAGGGTATGAAGACTGTCAAGTTTCTGGCATATCAGCTATCTTTACTTTCTAGGGAGAAACCACTGAATTGCATAAAATTCACAGAATTCTTCACAGGTCAGTTATGATCAACTACAGAAGTGCATTTGAGGGAGAAGGTGCAGCCCTACAGCAGTTGCCAGCAAATTTGGAATAGTTCTTCCCTATTTCTTCTCTACCATACACTTCTTATGGAAGAGCATGCAGATTAAAAATTCATTCCCCTTTTTGAAGGGTGTAAAAATGTGGGATTTTTTTCTTTTTGCCTAACAACTCCTTACTATGTTACAAGCAAATACCTTTCAACTTATATGGTCTGCATAGTGTATCCAAGTCTATTTTGTCAATGTCTTTCTCCCATCATCCTGACAAACCACTGAATCATGCAAGGTTATGTGTTTACAGCTAACAAAGGAATTGAGTTGTATAGACACAAAACCTGAAGCTAAAAGATGAAGTGAAAGCAATGCCATCATAAGGCCCATTTCCAATTGTCTGCACAAGTGTAGTGTAGAGACAAGGACTGAGCAAATTATCCATATTGCCTGAATAACAGGGCTGTGTTGGCAAGCAAATAAACACTACAGCAGCATTAGAGAAAATAATCTGTGTTATCAATCTGGGTTTTACAATTACACCTACTTTTGCCCATTCAAAACAAATATTTAAGTTTTCTTTGAGAATCTGTACCAACACTTGAATAAGAAATTTTATGTAGAAATCATTGTCGATGGATGTCCTGGTGCCTTCGAAAAGAGCAGCAGAAACTGCTGCTGATTTCGGGCTAGTGTTGGTACAGTGAAGTGGAAGTAGATTGTACTGTTATGGAGTGAAGATAAGCAAAAAGAAGCAATAGTTTTAACTTCTATAAGTAATCTACAGAATATGTGTTCTGTGAACATCAGGTGGTTGTATATGTCTGGGGAACACTGATTAATGAAAACATGTACCAACATGCATACCTTTAGAGACTTGTTCCCCAGTAACTCAGTCCTTGCTTTCATATATGGGTTTGCATTTAATAGTGTATATCAAATAGTATGATCCACTGTAACAAGATAGAAAAAATAATATAATAGAAAAGATTGGTATCCAAAATCTTGCTCTGCAGATGGCTCCGTGACTGTTCATGTTATCTTCTTTTGATCCTTTCGCTCACAAACATATATCAAAACTATGGCTGTTATACTTGGAGTTTTATAGTGAACCTGAGGTATTTCAACAACAAAGTGTGAACCCAAAGGATATATTGTTGATACAGTAAAATTATGAGCACAGATGAATAATGAGTAACACCAGGGTCACACCAATATAGATTAAGTTTAAAAAAAAAAAAAAGAAAAAATAAACAAATATGTGCTGCCCAAAGATTGCTGTGTTCTCTGGCAAAGCAGAAGAGGCTGATATATTCCTTCTGGGGAGATGAGGGTGGAAGAAGAAGAGAGGAGGGAACCCCTTTCTCATGTTTTTTTTTCCTCATGTCAGAAAGCTGGTACATGGTATGCATTCAATAGAATTTGTGCAGAAATTACAATCAAGTAGACAAAGCTCCAAGTTTCCTCCCTAACCAGATGAGGTTTGCCCTTGTGTGTGCAGAACCAGACCCGTCAACCAGCTGTCAGGCTGGGAATCAATCTGCTGCTTTTCACAAGAGTGTCAAGCAGTGCCAAGCCCCACAAGCCTGCATTACACCCTATGCCAGCCTGAACAGCCTGTGTGGAAACTGCAGCCGCTGCTCCCCTTTGCCACTTTATCAGTTCTTCCCTGAGGACCCACTCTCAGTCCTAATGCTCTTAGCCCCAGAATTCTGGCTGAATGCATAACCCAGAAGTAAAGTATCCTAATACAGAATTAACAAAAATCTCCAGAATTGAGCTACATCAATCACGCTGCTTAGATCTCATAGCTCTAAGAAGACTTCAGACTTACACTTAGAGAAGCCATTTGTATTTATTGCGTGAGAAAATAAGTTCTAGATAACATATCCAGAATTAAGAGGGACTATAGCTGTGAGAAAACATTACCTTGTTTAACAAATGCAGTTCTTAAAAAAAGCCACTAGGGCTTTTTTTAAAGCCCTCTGCACTGTATCAATCACCATTTGTTTTCTGAGTATAAAAAAGGCATAAGGAAACAAACATTTAATATATTTGGCATACTATATATTAAAGCAGTTGGCTGGAGACATAAAATTGTTATGAATATTTATAACAGCTCTACTAGCAATGCTAGAAGCAATGAAAATTGGCACTGCAAAATCTACTGCTCTCAGATGCAACTTTTATACTTATGTACAACATAAAAAATAGATTATTGTCATTTTCCTTTTTAAAAAAATCTAGAGTCTCTCTTACTGTTTTCTCCCCATGGACTATCTGAGCAATATAGTCTCATCTCTGTGAAGTCACTTTGCCACCATCATTAATTCAACTGATGTCTCTCCTGTGTTTGTCCTTACAGCTGACTGTTCAAACAGCAATAGTTCAAAGTCAGGTATTTCCACTAGGGGCTAGTTTTGCACAACTTAATTAGTCCATTTTCTTCCACATAGTAGCAGTAATTCTACAGAAGAGTTCACATAAATTTCAAAATAGTATATACCATTTTGTGCTTCTTCGGTATTTAGTTTAAACTTTATCAAAACAATATTTTCCTGCTTTTCTAATTCTTTTTAAATAAACAGCATTAAAGCACCCTAGGTACATTTCATATGTGCTGTTAAATACCCCTGAGCAGTACAGAAGTTAACGAGTATTAGAAATCTGCATGTAATAAACTAAATATCCTGCTTTCCAAGAGTTAATTTAAATTAAAAATATTTAAATTTCTGATCATATAATACTTCTACAGATATTTATACAATGTATCGTAATTAATCTGCTAGAATAAGATAAAATTAAATAAAATTAGATGGAAAAATACACTAGAAATAACCAATAAGAATGTTTTATTTAATTTTAAACAAAACTTCTGAGATCACATAGTCATTTTAACTCATTGTAAATAAACACAAGCATAAGCCAGCAAAAATAATGAAAAAATAAAATACACAAAATTGTTAAATATTACACTGAAAGATGTGCTATATGATATCTATGAAACATTTTTTATTGATAAAATGCAATGCCATTTCTATGAATTGTATGCAGAGGAAAAATAATTAGTTGATTCTGAGATGGTGAAAGAGACAAAAAATATGAGTTTTAGATAATATGAATGAGAAGACAAAAAATACCTCAGAAATTTCAAGGAGAAAGGAAAAATAATCTTAAGAAAACAGTGTTCAAGTAAGAATAGTACCAGTATTATTAATTTTGTACTATGAAATAGTTACTATACCAAAGACCATTTAACCTACAGCCTAGACGCTTCTACTTTACATGGAAAGAAATTGAATATATAAAGGGAGATGAAAAACTGTACCGGGGTAGAATATCATGTTCATTAAAAAGGGACCATATGCGAACATAAGTTTCTGTAATGCACTTCCTTGTTGTAGAAACACAGAAAGGACAATGCTAACAAGCAACCATATTATTTCTTTTTTGTTGGGTTTTTTTTTTTTAAGTAAAGAATTATATTTGTCACTTGTTGGATACTAAATAGCCACAGTATTAAAAAAACACAACTTAAAAAAAAATTCTTTATTAAGTAATCTTTTAATAAGCTTTATATTCAACCTATATGTTCAATATAGTCCTAGATATTCAACCACGTAAATTTATATAAAATAATATATAATTGACCTAATTGACCTACATAGCAGCTAGGCAATTCAAGCATTAAAGAGAACATAAAATATTAATTTCATCTGCTATGAAATTAATCCAGCCAGACACAAATTTTACTGTAATTAGACAAGATTTTAAGTCTGTTTGCATCAGTATATATCAATGGACACAAACTGATACAAGAGATGTTCCTACTGGATATAAAGAAAAATGTTTTCATAGTGCAGTCAGTCAAGAACTGGAACAGATTGCCCAGAGATGTTGTGCAGACTCCAAACTTGGACGTTTTTACGGCACAACTGAATATAGCTTCGAGCAATCTGTTATGATCTCACAGTTGACCATGCTTTGCGCAGGAGATATTACTGGAGACCTCCTGGTGTCCCTTCCCACCTGAATTATTTATTCTATGTACTACAGTGCACACTAAATAGCTAATAAGGTGATCTATAAATGACAAAACAGAAAAACTTACGGCTGACATGGCCAGTTTTAATGATTTCTGTGAGATAATGCTATTATTGAATAATATATTCTTTTTTCATAATAGAATGCTCCTTTCTAAAATATTCATATGATTCCTAAATATTATTTTTCCACTTCCCTTGCCAGTCCATGTGCTGACTTCTTCTATCCTTATGCAAGGATAATCAACTATTCCACAGAGTTACCTTGTTCTGGCAACACATAGAATATATCAAGTTGAAAGGGATTAATAGAGTCCAACTCCCTGCAACTCACAGGACTACCTAAAACTAAACCGTATGACTAAGAGCGTTGTCAAAATGCTTGACCTCTTCAACTCTGACAGGCTTGGTGCTGTGAGCACCTACCTGAAGAGGCTGTTCCAGTGACCAACCATCCTCTCAGTGAAGAAACTTTTCCTAATATATAGCAATACACATTGAAAATATATTAAATACATTTCAGTGTTATGCTCAAGATCATAGTTAAGCCTCTAAACATTTGGGGAGTTTTTTTCTATAGCTATGACCATTGTTAGCAAACGATCATAAACATGTGGTGTTATGTCAGATTATGATATCAGTACCCTTTAATCTCTCCCAGCTGAATAAAGCATACAATCAAAATGTTAAACAGTCATCACAATGACATCTTGCAACCAGAATTCCCTTGTTCATCTTGACACATCACCTGGATATAACTTTTAAAGTCATTAAACAGCTGTGCAAAGTTTTATATATATATATATATATATATATATATATATATATATATATGGAATTATTCTTTTTATGAATTTCCTTTACCAATGTAGAAAATGGTGGGCCAGGATCACCAAACATTTTTTGTATCTTAGTGGAATCACAAAAAGCCTACACAAAACCACAAAACAGTTATTAAAAAATAAAAAAAAATTAAAAAAAATAAAAAAAAAGGAAACAAAAGAAAGAAGCAATTAATCACATGGCAACAACTATCTCGAAACCAAAAATAGTAGAGTGAAAGCAGCACCTAATGTTTATTTTCTGTCAGTTGCATAAACCAACCAAAACAACAGTTAGAATATTTTAAAATATTTTTCATATTGAAAAAGAATTACACATATTTTCCAAATAAGTTGTCTTGATTATTGAACAATCTTCAGCCAACAGGAATCAAAGTGGCATCCAAGTGTAGCAAAGTATAATGATAATAGGCATTCTCACTGAAAACTAGGAAACTCCAGCTCTGAATATTCACACTTAGGAGCATATTAAACAGACAAACAAGCAAGCTTATGTCATATGAGTTCCTGAGAAATATAAAAAGAAAGTAATGGCTGAGTCTTTCACAATTTCAACCTCTACACTCTCATGATTCAACTAATCTGAAAGCTGGTTGCTTTTGGGTAAAAGAAAAACCGGCCTAGGGCCCTATGAGTCCTAAGAATAATCAATAACCTAAGAAATAAATCTGGATTTAATTTTACTACTGTACTATTTTACTCTTAGTAAGAGCATAGGCTAAATTTTAACTGTAAATAGATATACAGTTATCTTTCATATCAGCTGAATCGTGATGGTTAATGGCAGAAGAGGTAAGCTTCCCCCACTGCCAGTCCCCATATTTTATGATTTTTGTAAAAAGCCAGTACTGTTTAATACCATTGCACCTTCACATATTTGCACTGCATGTGAAAGCTGTTTGCTCAGCCCCACACCTTGCATAGGAAAGTATGCATTTAGTAATAGGGAATTGTCAACTTTGTGTAACGTTGAAACAAGCTCTTTTTCCACATCGTAGGAAAAAACTTCAAGAAATGGGGAAGTGTTGTGGTTTAACTCCAGTAGGCAGTGAAGAACCGCACAGCCACTCACTCACTCCCCCTCTGCCCCAGTGGGATGGGGGAGTGAATCAGAAGGGTAAATGTGTGAAAACTCGTGGGTTGAGATAAAGACAGTCTAATAGGTAAAGTGAAAGCTGCACAGGCAAGCAAAGCAAAACAAGTAATTCATTCACCATTTCCCCTCAGCAGGCAGGTGTTCAGCCATCTCCAGGACAGCAGGGCTACATCACATGTAACAGTTACTTGGGAAGACAAATGCCATAACTCTGAACATCCCTCCTCCTCCTTCTTCTCCCAGATTTCTGTTTCTGAGCATGACATTACATGGTACAGGATATCCCTTTGGTCAGCTGGGGTCAGCTGTCCCAGCTGTGTCTCCTCCCAGATTCTTGTGCACCCCTATTCCACTCACAGGTGGGGTGGTGTGAGAAGCAGAAAAGGCCTTGACTCTGTGTAAGCACTGCTCGGCAATAATGAAAAAAACATCCCCGTACTATTGACACTTCTTTCAGCACAAATCCAAAACATAGTCCCATACTACCTACTATGAAGAATATTAACTCTATCCCAACCAAAAACAGCACAGAAAGCTAGCTCAATTTGAATTGTTTTTTTAACAAAATTACTTAAAATCAAGCTTGTGCTCAAGTTTAAACCACTTTTCAAGGTTACAGAAATTCCCCAAGTCGTTTCTTTTCTGATTTCCCTGAGAAATTGGTCCCTCTAGATAAGGAGGATGGCTGTAGAAAAATTCAATAAAAGTTCAGCCAGTCAATTCAGTACTGTGTATTTCTGAAGTACATAACCTATAATAAAATTCTTTAACCTGTTTATTAATGTCAGTAAGATCAGACACACATTCTCCATGTGCTGTGTAAAATTCGTGGTGCCTTTAGCAGCTATTTCCAATACTGCATAGTAAGTTCCTAGTATATGCTACATCTCCTTGCTAAATATTTTCCATCCTTCAATATCTGCCCTTTCCTCATCTACTTTAAAACACTCAAAACCTGCCCTTTCTTAAATTATATTTTTAGGTTATAATTAAATATTAATAAAATGTCATTATTTTATAATGTCATGAATAGAGAGGTAGCACCTGCTCAAAGTACACAAAAGTCAAGTTCATCTTCCCCCTCCTTATGTGAGATGTGCACAGATAGAATTCTACTTCATGGGAAGCCCGAGGAATACTTTTCACTGTTTGAGCCCAGAGGGCAACTGAGCAGCACACAGCTGCTTGCCCACTCCTTCCCCATCACGGATGGGGAGGAGAAAATAAAACAGAAGGCAAGACAAGAACTGGGAGGGATGACTGATCCAATATTTTCATAGGCAAAAGACAGATTCATTAGGGGAAGAAAAACAATTTAATTTGAACACTACCACCACTAATTTACCAATCAGATTAGGACAGTAAGAAAAAAAACTCCACACCTTAAAAGCACCTTCCCTCCTCCCCCTCTTATTCCTGGGCTCAGCTTTGCTCTCAATTTCTCTACCTCTTCTCCTCCAAGTGGTGCAAGGGGACAGGGATGGGGATTGTGGTCCATTTGTCACCTGCTGGCTCTACCACTCCTTCCTCCTCAGGGGGAGGTCTCCTCACACTTTTCCCCTGTTCCAGCATAGAGTCCCTCCCATAGGAGACAGTCCTCCACAAGCTTCCTCCAATGCGAGTCTTTCCCACCGGCTGCATCCGGCGTGGGTCCCCACTGTGGGCTGAAGCCCTCCCAGCAAATAATTGCCCCAGCAGGCTTCCCTCAGAGTCCCGGCCTTCTTCGGGCACAGGCACCTTCTCCAGCGTGGGGTCCTCCACGGGCTGCAGGTGGGCATCTGCTCCAGCAGTGACATCCATGGGCTGCAGGGGCACAGCCTGACCTCTCACCATGGGCTGTGGAGGAGTCTCTGCTCCAGCACACCTCCCCTCTTCCTCCTCCTACTTTCCTCAAATGACCTAGGTGTTTGCATAGGTATCTCTCTCACAACTCTATCTCATCCTCACAGGTTGCTCTTTTAAAACTTGTTATTGCAGAGGCACAGCGACCTTTGCTAATTGGCTCAGAGGCAGGTCTGACTTGGATCCAGGGTTGCTTCAAGAAGCTTCTCACAGGAGCCACCTCTGTAGCCCTTTCACCGCTACCAAAATCCCTCCACACACAAAACCAACACAACTATAAAAAAAGTAGTTTCTCTTTTTCTACCATTTGTGTACCTGAAAAATGAAAGAATATAATGTCTATTAAAATTATTTAATTAATTTAAGCTGTACTGTTTTTCTGCCCTGACACTTAATAGTTTTCCCTTCAATCAGGGATTCACATGAATGAACATGTCATATCACGAGATCATGGGATCACAGAACAGTTTGGGTTGGAAGGGACCTTTAAAGGTCATCTAGTCCAATGCTTCTGCAATGAGCAGGGACATCTTCAACTAGATCAGTTTTCAGGGATGAGGCATCTACCATCTCTTTTGTCAACCTGTTCCAGTGTTTTAGCACTCTCACTATAAAAAATTTATTCCTCATATCTAGGCTGAATCTACTCTTTTATTTTAAAACCATTATTCCTTGATATATCACTACAGGTTCTATTAAAAGTCTGTCCCCATCTTTTTTATAAGTCCCCTTTAAGAGTTGAAAAGCTGCAATAAGGTGTCCAGAGCAACTTCTCCAGGATGTATAACAGCAATTCTCTCAGCCTTTCCTCATAGGTTTTCCAGTTCCCGGATCATCTTCATGGCCCTTCTCTGGACTCACCCAAGCAGGTCCGTGTCCTTCTTATGCTGGGGGCCTCAGAGGTGAACACAGCACTGCAGGTGGGGTCTCATGAGAGCAGAGTAGAGGGGGATAATCACTTCCCTCAACCTGCTGACTATACTACTTTATATGCAGCTCAGGATATAGTTGGCTTTCTGGGCCATGAACACAAGGCTTTTCTCAATCTCTTCATTCCTCATCCAGTTTTGATGCCATGAATTGCCCCAGCCCAGGTGCAGAACCTTGCACTTGCCCTTGTTGAACCACACAAGGTTCACATGGGCCCAGTTCTTGAGCTTGTCCAGGTCCTTCTGAATGAGTCCTGTCCCTCAGGCATGTCAACCACAACACTGAGCTTGGTATTATCTGCAAGTTTTCTGAGGCTGCATGACATAATTAATCTCATAATATCTTTGGGATACAAATCAGTGACAAATCTGCCCCAAGTTCAGAGTGATGAACCTCTTATCTGTTGATGTGAGAGGTTAAATTACAGTGGAATAGTAGCTTTCCTTACCTTTTTTTTTTTTTAAATTGCTATATATCTCTATGTGCATATTTATTATACATCATAAATGCAGGCTTATTTGAATAAAAATATTAGGTCATCCAAGGTCTACAAAGGGTGAGAGAGGAAGGGGAAAATATGTGACTCTTCTTGCCAGGGTACCCCCCCAAAGGTGCTCTGGGATTCCTAAAATAATTTTGAAGAAAGCATCTACAGACCTTGACTGTCACCACAGAGATGCCCCCCACTGAAAAACTGACTTCTGCACAAACTGCACTGCCAACACTTCACAGAAAATCCATTTTGGATTATGTATGCCAGAGCAGCTGAAGAAGTGAAGGGATTACTATCATCACAGTAGAAAGGATACTACAGGTGTACCAGGAGAAAGCTGAGCCTCCTTTGTAGGTCCCTTAGCAACTCAAATCTAGGACCAAGTGAGTAACAGAGGTCAGTCACTTCAGCAGCCATCAAGAACCAACAGTGTAGTAATGACTCATATAACTTAAGCAGGATGTGGGGAACTGAATACTTCCATACTCTGCTTGCTCCAATATACTCTAACTGAGATAACATTAGAGGAAGAGCCTTACCTGAGCATTGTCACTGAATGCTTGCATTGTGTGAATTGAGAGAAGAAATCCCATGCCAGCATCACTTAAGAGCTATAGAAATGGAATTTCTGCCCTGGGGTTTCCAAACCTCTAACAGTGTGGAATTTGTTAGGGAGGATACCCATGTGACAAAGCAATGTACTGCCACTGATTCAGTTCCAGGAGTTTAAAACATGTTACAGTAGTGTTTTATATAAATTTAGAAGCCGACTTAAAAAAACTTTCAATAAATAATTGTACCTTTATTTTTCCTTTTTCTGTTTTTATTTTATTTTGGTATATTTTGCAAGATAATAATGTCAGTCTTAAAAAAAAAAAAAAACCAACAAAAAAACCAAACAAACAAACAAAAAAGTTTCACCCTGTGCAATGACAGATATAAGAAGTTAAGGCCAATTCATTTTCTCTTTTTAAGCTAAAATGTCACTCATGTGCTCTGGTGTATTGTAGGCTAATAAATCAATGTTATAAAGTTTTAAGACCTTAACCACTACAGATAATGCAGAATTTATTGACAGGTATAGAATTATCCTCATTTTCATTTTTGAAGGAAAAAATATCATAGCTTTCCTTTTCATAAAAAGATATATATTCCAATTGGAAGCAGGAAGTGTTTACAAAGATCTCCCCAAGTCACTCAGTCCAGTTCACTAAGTAACAACATGTTTGTTAACTCTGAACTAAATTTCCATATATTCCTTGCAGTTACTATCTTCCCAGTTTGAGTGAATTCTTCACTTTCACTTAGGAATGCATCTTACATATACAAAAAAAAAAAAAAAAAAAAAAAATAAAAA
>NW_020799097.1:29669671-29674531 GCF_003259725.1 Athene cunicularia | reverse complement strand
AAAAAAAAAAAAAAAAAAAAAAAATTGCAAGCAGATTTTTTTTTCTGGTATTCAGCTATGGATATTATTTTCTTTATTTTATAATTTTTCATAGCTGCATCAAGACAGAAAAAATAAATTACTCTTCCTTTTTTTCATTTTACCAAACAGCATGTGCTGAGCTCTTTAAATGTTTTGTCATAAACCACTCACTCAAATTCCTAATGTTGAGAATACCTGTAGAAGAAATTGAGAAAATAAACAACAGGATATGCACATCACTCAGACTGTATTTATGGAATGAGTGGGGAAAAAAAAAAAAAAATTGCAAGCAGATTTTTTTTTCTGGTATTCAGCTATGGATATTATTTTCTTTATTTTATAATTTTTCATAGCTGCATCAAGACAGAAAAAATAAATTACTCTTCCTTTTTTTCATTTTACCAAACAGCATGTGCTGAGCTCTTTAAATGTTTTGTCATAAACCACTCACTCAAATTCCTAATGTTGAGAATACCTGTAGAAGAAATTGAGAAAATAAACAACAGGATATGCACATCACTCAGACTGTATTTATGGAATGAGTGGGGAAAAAAAAAAAAAAAAGAAAATCTGGGGGTAGGAAAAAACAACACAAGAGAACATGTAAGAGAAATCAAAACCTGAAAGAATTCATACCCAGTTTGATCTCTAAATTTTGGGTGCAGCTGGGATTTTCTTCATGAACTTTAAAAGTAGCAGATCACCCTGTACACATGAACATTTTCATTTTGCAATTCATCTTATCAGGCAACTGAAAACAGAAAGAAAAAAAAAATAAAATTATACCACTTTTCAACAAAACTACCAGTATGCTCTTGGGGTGATTTCAGTTCAGCATAAAAAAAAAAAAATTACTTAATGTTGGTGGAAAGTTCTGTCTTAAGCATCTCTAAGATTTGCCTTTTAATAGTCCCAAAAACAGTCCATCTATAATCTGGAAATAGGGATTTAATTCTTGAATGCTGTCTTGCCAGCAATACGTTTTACCACAGGTGCAGAAAAGACCCTTTGCTAGATGAAAAGTAAATGCAGTTTTCACGAAAATTCCATCTCTGCGAACAGATTCTTTAAGTGAACATATATCTGCTAGGAAGAGGGTTAAATTTATGTGAGCTTATTTGAAGAAGCTCTTCCTTGCAGAATGGATTTAAGATATTTAAAGACAGAAAATAGTGGACAAACAGTTTTAACCAGTAAATAGTAAAGTTTAGTGACTTAGATAAAACGTTGAGTCCAGTCAATGAGAATTTCCAAATAAATACTGTCCTTATGAAAAACAATCATAAAGCAGAAGCTATCCTATAAATTCCATTTTTGTAGGTACAGCAGCAGAAGAAAATGAGACCAAGGACAATGTGAGCCCCCTGCTGAATGAAGTGGCTGACATTCAGTGCCTTTGCTCTGTTTTTCACTTGCAATACCTGTTTTCAAGTTTCCCAAGTCCATATGCCAAGTGGCAAAATTTAGAGGAAAATACTAGCAATGCCAAACTAGGAACTGCTTAGTCAAAGAGGGTCTTGCTCTATGTCCGAAGGGCTTGACAGGATACATCTAAGGAAGATGAAGGAGTGGATCAATATAATCAGAAGGTGATAAAGGCTAGATTCATCTAATATTGGCTTGCATTAGCCACAAGATCAAGTGAAGTCATTAGTCCCTTCTGCTCAGCACTTAGAGGAAGCTGAATGGGGATACGTTTCTTTTCTTCATCTCCCTATTGGATGATCATAGACAAGATAGAACCAAACTTTTCTCAGAAGTGCACAGCAATGGAGTGAGAGGCAACTGGCACAAGTTGCAACAAGGGAAATTCTGACTAGGTATTAGGAATAAATTGTTGACAGTGTAGTGTGAGTGCTGTTAAGCACTGCAGTGATTTTCCCAGAAAGGCTGTCGAACTGCCAACCTTTGAGATATTCAAACCTCAACTAGACAAGATTCTGAGCTTGGATTTTAAAGTTGACCTGCTCTGAGCAAAGAGTAGGACTATATGACCCCCAAAGGTCTGTCAACCTAAATTTTCTGTGATTCCATAAATGTAAAATATATTGACATACGGAATAAATCATATTTTTAATAGGTCTATTTGCGGGAAGATTTATATGCTGAATGACAAAGGTAGACATACCTATAGATACAGTTCCCTAAAACATGCCACCTTGTTTTTACATTTTTATAGTAGAGTCAAATTTAACCAAACATAATACCAGGGACAAGGTGAAGGGCTAAGTCTTGGACAATAGGCCCAAGCCAGAGTTGACCTACAGATGAATCCTCTGTATTTTATAACTGATAACTGATTAGTAAGTATTGTACTAAACATGTTTATCTTGAATATATATATTTATATATATATATATATATATATATATATATCTCCTTATCTTTCCTTGTGTATAGGCAAGATAACAGGGTCACAGAGACAGTTGTCTGGCCCTGTGACCTGGCATGTGACCTTGCTCATAAATCCATTAGATAACGTGGAAAACTCCCTTAGTTTCTCCCCTGAGCCCTCGCCAGGCTCTGGGGGAATCTAATGTGAGAAAGAAACCAGATATTTCTGCTCAAAACAAAGGTGCCAGCTATTCTGGCTTGCTGATTTTGGGTTATATAAGGCTGGACCCGCTCACAGTGACTTTGGCAGCCTCACCTGTGGGTGGATGCCCTGCGTAGGATTTCCCCTTTGCCGGGACAGGCTCTGCAAACCCTCGCTGTAACCGGGGCTGCCCGGCCACTGCGGGGCTGGGTGATGGGAACATGTGTGAGTGGTGAGGGATCTGTCTTAATCACTATTGTCTCTCTCAGGTAGTAATGATTTGATGCATTACCCTGTATTTTCCTATTTAAGCAATGTTCTGTCTTTTCTTACTGTAAGTTTTCTCTATCATTCTGTTACATTATTTAGTTATTTTAAGTAAAATACGCCTGCTCTTTTCACTTTGGTGTCTGAGTTTAATTGCTATCCCTAATCAGCAAAATACAAGGACAGTACATAGGGAGTGGCAGGTGTTTCTGGAGATTGAGGGGAATTAAATCAGGGAATGGCAGTTATATATGGGTATTGTCACAACAGAGAGATGCAGTGATAGCAGTGTGGAAAATAGGGACTAAGGAATATATTGCCACTGGAGAACTTTATGTTCTTTGAGGACCTGGGAAGGTAAGTCACACTAATTTTGTTGCATATCATGCTCCTCTCACATCCAGGTCACTCAGGAGATGACAGCCCACTTTAGCAGGCTGCTGTTTGGTTAGTGCAACTCAGATTTACAATGTGGGATTCCCATTACTGCAGTTCCTTTAAAAGCTTCACTTGGTGTCCTGTTTCTGGCTGGGATAGAGTTAATTTTTTCTTCTCAGTAGTTAGAATAGTGCTGTGTTTTGGATTCAGTATGGGATTTGGTATGAGAAGAATGTTGATAATACACTAATGGTTTTAGTTGTTGCTAATGGTTTTAGTTGTTGCTAATGGTTTTAGTTGTTGCTAAGAAATCCATAACTAAGAAATCCATAAGAGAACTCCTGGAGAACAAACCCTATGATGAGCAACTGAAGGAGCTGGAACTGTCTAAGCTTGAGGAAGAGAAGGCTGAGGGGAGACCTCATCACTCTCTACAACTACCTGAAAGGAGACTGTAGAGAGGTTGGTGCTGGTCTCTTCTCACAGGTGATTAGTGACAGAACAAGGGGGAACAGCTTTAAACTCCAGTTTAAACCATGACACCTGGCCACCTGAATACTGTTCATTTTCACAAAACATGTATATCAGTTAAGGAATCAGAGGTCACTGTAATAGGAATGTTTAGAAGACTGATAAGTCAGGCCAGTATTAAATTAAAACAAAACTTTACAGAATTAATTCATAGACAACATACATCATGCTAATAGTTTTATACATTATTAGTTATTCCCACTATGCCTATATAGTGTTACTCTGTAGCACATTAAAAATTACCTCTGATTATACAATGCTATGGACCTGATCCCATATCGTTGATGCTGATGGCTATGTTCTTTGGTAGTTCTTAGTTTCAAGGTCAAGGTAATCTGCCTGGTGAGCTCTTTGATGAGAGAAGTCATTACTGAAGGAAGCCTGTCTTTTCCTTTTCCTTTTTCTCTACCCTTCCTTTTCATGTTTGATGTTTTATGCTATTTTACCTAAACACACACACACACACACACACACACACACACACACACTTAAAAAAGGAGGGTCTCTGCTTCTGATATCACTTGCCTTGGGGCTTTTTTGTGTCTTGTCAGTCATTCTTCTAAATTCAGCAATATTTCCTGCTTATTTTCTATGGTTTATGCTAATCTTGTTACTCGTATGATGTGCAGCTACACCCATCTCTGTCCCTGTGGTAGTTACATTGCACACGTACTCACTTAAAATGCTTAAACATTGTGCCTGGCTATGCCGTCACAGCGTTCTAAAATACTTTTATGCTACTCTTGGCTATACATTTTTATTCCTCTTATAATTGGATTCAAGGCAAACTACTATTAATTATATCCTGATCAGAGCACTTGCAATTTATAGGTTTCACAGGACTCTCTTGAGAAGTTAATATAAGCTTGTATTCCAATAGAATATTTTCAGTGTGATTTATTTTTTTGTTTACAGTTATAACCAGTGTCTTCCATTTTTTTAAATGGTGAGTCTTGGTCCTTGAAGGTCATTGAAATATAAAGGCTCTGCCAACATGTTTCTGTCATAATAATGCTTAATAATAATAATACTAGCAGAATAATGGGATAATAATAGGATTAAATAGAATAATCTACGTTTGTTCCTATATTTTAGTTCCTTTTTTTTTTTTTTTTTTTTGGGGGGGG
>NW_020799097.1:29620823-29669621 GCF_003259725.1 Athene cunicularia | reverse complement strand
GGGGGGGCTGGGGGGAAATGAAACCCTTTGTCCAATGAGTCATGACTGCATTGTCATTGTCCCAAAACTAAAGATATGTAATGTGTGAAGACTATCAAAGATATCTCCATTACTCCAGAAATTTATTTTTTCTTAAATGAGTAAATCTAGCCTTCTACTCAAAAACTTCACTAGATAGATTCAGATCTTCCCCTTTCCTCTGAAGAAAATATTTTTATTTATTTTAGTTGTCAGATAGGGTCAGAATGTATAACAGAAACCCCATATTATGTTTTCTCATTACTGGTTGGCCACTGTGTTTGTCTTGCAGGTTGTGTTAGTATCACTGCTTGGATTCTACTTTACCTCCAGGCTTTTTAAATGCTTTTTGCACACTCTGTTCTTCTGTTCCTGCGGACAGCTCAATCCCTTACAGCCAGTAATTATCTTGCCATTTCCTCCTACTCACATGTCCTCTTTTCCCATAATTTTTTGACAGACATGGTAAATAAGTTCTGCCTCTCTCAACTCTTTTATCATCTGCAAATAGAGGCACAAAGAATAGTCTCAGCTGGATGTAACACTGAATTCTACTGTACTTTTACTCAGTAATAAAATACAAGACCTAAAGAATTTTCTACAAATTTTCACATTATGTTGTCATTATTTTGTTTTCTCTGTTTTTTGTTTTTGTGTTTGTTATATCTAGTGCCTCTGTGCACCTGGATGGACAGGAAAATTTTGCCAATTTGCTGAAGATGCATGTTTAATTTACCCAAATAGTTGTTCTGATGGAGGAACTTGCATCGATATGAGCCAACTGAGAGAGCAACCTTTGTTTCAGTGTTTATGTTCTCATGATTTCACAGGTAAGGCATAAAAACCCCATGTAGCAGTCTGTAGTTTCATTTCCTTCTAAATATTCAAGTATAGAAATAAAAAAAAAAAAAAAAAAAAAAGGAATAGACAAGTGTTTGAATGAGTAATTAACATCTCTTTGTATTTTCCGCCCTTTGCCATGATGCCTACAAAATCTAAATCAAACTATATAGGTTTCTTTTGAAGCTTCCAGTTAAGGTTATATTAAGGGTAGACCTAGAGTAAATTTCAGCTTTAGTTTAAAAGATTCAGTGTATGTCTACATGCATGTGAGCTGGATGTTTGCCTTTTTATTACAGTTCCTGGAGATCTAATTAATGAAAGAGATGGAGTCCAGGGAGTTTGTTAGTTTGTATCAGTCTGTATTTGTTCAGATAACTTTAGTTACCTTTTTGAGAGCTGAATCCCACCTCCTATTTTGAGTCCTTGGTGGGCCACCAATAATTAATACAATTTAATTTGAGATGGGGTTAAATGATTCACTCGACTTCAGAACTGTAATGTGAGACCTAGTGAACAAGTCTTCAAGACTCTATGTACCATCTGTCAGGAAACATTTTCAGAGGGGGAATTAAGACTACCTGTGTTAGATATTTGTTAGTGGTTGAAAGCATTTGACACTGTCCCACATGACATCCTTGTCTCTAAACTGGAGAGACGTATCTCATGGATGGACAGCTCAGTAGTTAAAGAATTGGCTGTTGGTCACACTTGAAGAGTTGCAGTCAATGGATCAATGTCAAGTTGAGACCAGTGACAGGTGGCATTCCTCAGGGGTCACTATTGGGAACAGCGCTGTTTAACATCTTTGTAAGAGAAATGGACAGTGGGAATGAGTGCACCCTCAGCAAGCTTGCTGATGACACCAAGCTGTGTGGTGATGGTTGACGTGCTGGAGGGGAGGGGTGTCATCTAGAGGGACCTTGACAGGCTTGAGAGTTGGGCCAGTGCAAAGCTCATGAAGTCCAACAAGGGCAAGTTCAAGGTCCTGCACAAGGGTCAAGACAATCCCAAGTACAAATACAAGCTGGGTGATGAGTTGATTGAAATCCACCCTGCGGAGAAGGAATTTTGGATCTTAGTGGATGGAAAACTGAATGTGAGCTAGCAATGTACTCTCACAGCCCAGAAAGCCAACAACATCCTGGGCTGCACCAGATGAAATGTGGCCAGCAGGTTGTGGGAGGTGATTCTTCCCCTTTACGCCATGCTTGTGAGACCCCACCTGGAGTACTGTGTCCAGCTCTCACCCCCCCAACATAAAGAAGCCATGGATCTGCTTGAACAGATCCAGAGGAGGCCCATGAAGATGATCAGGGGCTGGAGCACCTCTCCTAGGTCGATTGCCTGAGAGAATTGGGGTTGTTCATTTTAGAGAAGGCTCTGGGGAGACCTTATAGCAGCATTCTGGTACTTAAAGGGGGCCTACAGGAAAGATGGAGAGGGACTATTTATCAGGGAGTATATGAGATGACAAGGGCTAATGGATTTTAACTGAAATAGGATACATTTAAATTAGATGTAAGGAAGAAATTCTTTACTGTGAGGGTGGTGAGACACTGGCACAGGTTGCTCAGAGAAGCTGTGGCTGCCCCCTCCCTGGCAGTGTTCAAGGCCAGGTTGGACGGGGCTGTGGGCAACCTGGGCTAGTGGAAGGTGTCCCTGCCCACGGCAGGGGGGTTGGAACTAGATGATCTCTTAGGCCCCTTCCAACACAAACCATTCTATGATTTTATGAGATACTTCTTTCAGAAGTGTTTTGCTTTCAATCAGATACAGAAGAAGCCTAGAAAAATAATTCAGGTTAACCACAGTAGTTTTTAACTGACAAGAAAAACAATTTCTAATTTTTACTCCAGCCTTACCCCTTAAATAGAAGCTCATTTAAGTTTGATTCTACAACCCTTCACTAAATTTTGGTTAGAGAGAGAAGTGAAAAAGGAGCATTAAATTTGATTCACTCCAGTTTTAGGTAACATAAAGAAAACAGATCTATATGCATATCAATTTAAAGGGCCAAAAAGTTTAACAGAATTTAAAAAATAACCAATTTAAAGATAGAAAGTTATTCTTTATTACCTAAAGAATGAAAATTAAATTAATCTTAAAAAATGCTAGTAAAACACAGATGAAGCAGACCAACCTACTACCATTGAAAAAGTAATCATAGAATCATATACTAGAAATTTGTAACAGTCAACCCTATATTTTCAATTCCATCTTGCCACCCATATGATTTTCTTTTTTCAACATAGTCTTGGGTTGGGGTTTTTTTGGTGCGACAAATAAAATTATGGATTTGTTAATAAAAGTAATGTTTCACTACAGTACTTCTAGGCTTTTGAGATAACAGTCCAGTCTCTACCGTACAATATAATCATGAAACAGAAGTCTGACAGAGTAGTACATGGCTATAGTCCATAGCAATAAATATATGGAATTAGTAGAATTTAACATCAATAAAGGCTGAGTTCAAGTGGAAGTGACTTCAGTCTTCAGGAGCATCGTAGTATAAGGCTGAGATTCTTTACTTTGTGGGATCTCATAGTAATAGATTATTTATATTATAATAGAGTTCCTTTTCTTTTTTTTTTTTTTTACTTTATATGTTTAAATAATCACTTAATTCTTCACTTTTTTTCCTTTTTTTTTTTTTTTTTTTAATTTATACCTGTTTATTGTTTCATTTATATGTTTGGTAAGGGAGAGGGAAGGACAATGCAGTGACAATTTTGGCATGTTTACTTGACTTCTGAATTAAATAGCATCTGCAACCAGAAAGGCTATTGCAATTTCACATCTAATTGTTCTTAATTGTGTTTATAAATTATAAACACTACAGCTGCAGCCTTTGCATTAACATTTGAATCATATTTGGAATAGACTTATCTTAGGGAGAACAAAATATTACGTATCTAACGGTCTATCTGAGTACCATCACACAACACATGAGGGACAACCAGATGATCAGGCCCCGTCAGCATGGGTTTATGAAAGGCAGGTCCTGCCTGACAAACCTGATCTCCTTCTATGACAGAGCGACCTGCTTATTGGGTGAGGGAAAGGCTGTGGATGTTGTTTACCTTGACTTTAGTAAGGACTTTGACACCATTTCCCACAGCATTGTCCAGGCAAAACTGGCTGCTCGTGGCTTGGATGGGCACACGCTTTGCTGGGTAAAAAACTGTCTGGATGGCCGGGCCCAAAGAGTTGTGGTGAATGGAGTTAAATCCAGTTGGCGGCCGGTCACCAGTGGTGTCCCCCAGGGCTCGGTGTTGGGGCCACTCCTGTTTAACATCTTTATTGATGATCTAGACGAGGGGATCGAGTGCGCCCTCAGTCAGTTTGCAGGTGACCCCAAGTTGGGTGGGAGTGTTGATCTGCTCGAGGGCAGGGAGGCTCTGCAGAGAGACCTGGACAGGCTGGAGCCATAGGCTGAGGCCAACTGGAGGAGTTTCCATAAGGCCAAATGCCGGGGGCTGCCCTTGGGCCACAACAACCCCCAGCAGCGCTACAGGCTTGGGGAGGAGTGGCTGGAGAGCTGCCAGTCAGAGAGGGACCTGGGGGGGTTGATTGACAGCCGGCTGAACAGGAGCCAGCAGTGTGCCCAGGGGGCCAAGAAGGCCAATGGCATCCTGGCTTGTGTCAGCAATAGCGTGGCCAGCAGGGACAGGGAAGGGATCTGACCCCTGTACTCGGCACTGGTGAGGCCGCCCCTCGATTCCTGTGTTCAGTTTTGGGCCCCTCACTCCAAAAAGGACATTGAATGACTCGAGCGTGTCCAGAGAAGGGCAACGAAGCTGGTGCAGGGTCTGGAGCACAGGTCGTACGGGGAGCGGCTGAGGGAACTGGGGGTGTTTAGTCTAGAGAAGAGGAGGCTGAGGGGAGACCTCATCGCCCTCTACAGCTCCCTGAAAGGAGGTTGCAGAGAGCTGGGGATGAGTCTCTTTAACCAAGTAACAAGTGATAGGACAAGAGGGAATGACCTCAAGTTGCACCAGGGTAATAGGAAGCATTTCTTTACAGAACAGGTTGTTAGGCGTTGGAATGGGCTGCCCAGGGCAGTGGTGGAGTCCTCATCCCTGGAGGTGTTTAAGTGTCAGGTTAACATAGCTCTTAGGAATATGGTGTATTTCAGAACTGTCAATGTTAGGCTAATGGTTGGAAGAGATGATCTTCAAAGTTTTTTTCTAGCTGAGATGATTCTGTAACATTCTCAGCTGTGAAAAGTAGAACTATGATACAAAAAGTAATAAACCCATTTCATGAAGGTTTCATAGTCTTTAATAACACCTTGTAGAAGCTTAGCATATATATACAAATGCAGTTTTAAATGACTTTTTAAATTTCTGTTTATATGTAAAATAAATCTTGGATATTTGACTCAAAAATATTCATGTGTTTTGTTCAAATGGTCAAAGGAGGGAATAAAAAGTTTATAAAATATAGTTATTTTTGTTGAATAGATATAATGACTTTTGTGCTTTCAATTTCCTTCTACACTTGGTTCTTTTTTTTTTTTCCTTTTCCTTTTGCACTTCTTTGAAAGTAGATAAAACATTTGCACCTACAATAGTGCATTTAAGTAACATGGCTTATGACATTGAAATGAAATAATCTATGTCAGCGATTTCTCATGTTTTGCACAGTGGACCAGCAATCCTTGAAGAAGTTTCCTCTAATTAATTACTATCTTTCCTTGTGTGTATAGCAATCACATTGGCAGGAATTGTTTGGGCATGTTAGACACTTTATTTAGTTGGTAGAAAAGTCCTTCAATTAAAATAATCTTACTCCTGCTAAAATGAACCCCAAGCAACCTCACTAACCAGAATTTAAAGTACTACTTCAATTACATATTTCTTCCCCATCTTCAAATTTTCCTTTTAGAAGATTCATTAAGATCATTCACAGATTTATTCACAATTTATTTTTCTCTTTTTCTTATTGTTTTATCTTTGAGACAGGACTGCTATTTTCTACAAGTATAGAGGAAAGAAATATAAACAGACTTGGATGAAGCATACACTGTTGTACTATGTAGGTAGTTTGAGACAGTCATCTGCAGAAAGAATCTCTGATGCCATAATAACTAATATCCCAGAGAAGAAGATATGGGGTATAAAAGTTCTTATATCTTTCACAGTCTAGTTGTGACAGTTAGACAACATTTATATTAGTGAACAAAACAATTACATGGCCTAATTCAGACTCTTTAATCTGGTCAAATCCACATTTTAAAATTATTTTTTTCTCCAGAATACAGTTGTGTCATGGTTTAACCCTTGTGGACAGCTGAGCACCATGCACGTGGTTGCTCACTCTCACGCATTGGGTGGGGAAGAAATTGGGAAGGTTAAAAGTAAGAAAATTTTTGAAATTTGAGATAAAGACAGTTTAATCGGTAAACCAAAAGCTGCACACACAAGCACAGCAAATTAAGGAATTCATTCACTACTTACCATTGTCAGGCAGGTGTTCAGCCATCTTCTGAATATTTGGAGAAGGTCTCTGTTTCATGTTGAAGTACAGTGGAAGTCTCATAAGTCTCAAAACTCAAATAGCTAAAAAGAACAATAACATTTATTTCACAGCTCCATTTCCTGTACTAAAGGTGATTTGGTAAGGGAAACTTTGTACCGTCATGGGAGGTCCCTATATCACAGGATTGTCAATGGAATTACACAGCAGTATATATCTCAACAAAAAATGTTGTAATTTTAAGCTTTGTTCATTGCACTTTGTGTGTTATAACCGTTGTCACCTTTGAAAGAGAAATTGCTAGTGCACTCAGATTCCAAACATCAATGACCATAGGCTGAAATAATGGAATAAAAGAAGTCACTTGCTAGGTATTACTAGAAGAATTCACTCGGAATATTTATCTTCATTAAATGAAGAAAAAAGGAGCAGCTTGTTGCTTTTCAGAGGATTCAATTTTCTGCTAAAGAACTTTCAGTGATAACTGACAGAAAGCAAAAATAACAACAAAAATAGTTCAATCTCTAACACTCTTCAGCAGATGACTAGAAATGTTCCCTGCTCTTTAAAATGTCTTTTAGAAGGTGTGGCTGAATAACATCATTTAGGGTGGAAGGCAAATGATTTTAGCTAGGGCATGGGTCTTTATAAAGATCTCTCACCTAAGATAGCAAGATGGATTACATGAAAACACAATTCCTCTCCATCTGGAGCATTCCAATGTATATAGAGATAAAAGGATAGAGAAGTAAGCAATGCAAAAATAGAAAGAACACTTTAAACCATACAGGTATAATATTTAATTTGAAACTGATAAACAAAAGAACACTAAGCGAGGGCTGATGTCTGATGTAACATCCTTGACTTTTCTCAGGTCTTGATTTCCACAAAAAATATTAAGACCACTTAAATTTTCATGATAGAAAAACTTTTTTTTTTTTTTTTCCTTTGGCATGCATCAATTGCATGAAAAGCCAAAAGACTATAAAAATATTCTACCTGATATTTCAAAGAGAAATATAATAGTATTTAAGTTCTAGCAGCCTCTAAAATGGAATAAAATGTTCAGAATGCATGGGGATATTTATGAATATGTTCAATTTTCTTAGTATTTGATTTTCTGGTTTAAGTCACTGTACAGTGAATGTATTTGGCCCATATGAATAAGGAACAATTTTGATAGGATTTTTCTCTGTCGAGAATAGTTATTTATGACACGGTTAACTTAAAGATGCTGTAGTTTGTTAAGAAACGTATCAGTCTATGAATTTCTAAGTAAATAATTAGTAAAGTTCTCAACTGAAGGACTTCCTTAAAAATGTGCCCTTAAACTTGAGATATAAAATAACTACATCTGCTCATGAACTCCAACACTTTCACCCACCTCTGTCAAACTTTTCCCTTTTTTTAAGCAAAGTACAAGATCCTTGACGTTTTACTTTGTGGGAATATTAGACTAGGACTCAAACCAGAGTGGTACTCTACACCACTGACAGTATTTAGAAGTATAACATTTTCATGAAGAGACATAGTGGGAGTGTTTCTTAATCACAGTGTGTTCATGTGAAAGTCTCTTCAAAGTCAGGTGAATACAAAACAAACTACTTTCTTCTCTTGTTTTCCACTTCCTACCAGCCTACTATGGCTCATTTTACTAAGACACACAACTCTTAAATTTACTCTCACAGAGTTTCCAGAACTCTGCTAATTTGCATTAGCTTGTCTGTCTTTTCTGGCTTTATATTTATCCATGTCTATACTTTCCTTGTTTACTCATTCAGAGTAAAAGCTTAAAGGAATTTAAGGTGTTTTCTCCATGGATAGTTTCGTAAGTCTCTCAACAGAGAACACCAGTGCACTATTCACTCTCATTACCCAACATATAAATCTGCTGTAAGTGACAAGGGAAACTAGGAATTTGCAGTTTTCTTTAAGCATTCAGAGGCAGCTGGAGAGATGGTGTACATTCAAATAGGTCTATATTACCCCCCAAAAAAAATCATCAAATCATCAACAAGAAACAGGAGGAGAATATGTCTTTTATGTAAATTTAGTCAAAAAGCCTTCAGAATAAGTTGTTTGAAGTGCTTTTAAAAGTTGATTATCTATAATAGCCATAGAGACATTTTTTCTGCTTCTCAGCTGAGTCTGTGTGGATTATCTCACCCAAAACAGCATTTCAGATCTTACCTAGGTACAAAAATTGTTGACAGGACTATAAAATCACCTATGACACTAATGGGTTTAATACATGATAAAGTGTGTAGTGTGGATGTAAATACAGCATGTTTAAAATAGAAAATGCATTGGAGAGATGAGCATCACTATCATGTAGACCTAGGTACTGGTTTTGTTACACAACTGATCTTCATAGCTCTATTTTATTTCTTTAAAAAAATTTACTCTTACATCTTTTATCTCCTGAAGTCTTTCTGTGTAGTGAAAGCATTCAAACGGGAATTTAGTGTTTCTGAAGTAATTATCATGAATGAAACTATGTAGAAATCATTATTAAGAAAAACAGTTACCTGTTTTACCATGTTCAATTAAACCAATCCACCACAGTATTCTTATACCAGCCTGAACATTGACCTTCCTCTTCAAAATGTGCATAATTATGATTAATCTTAATTACTTAATTGCTTACTTTTTCTCAGACACAATGCACCACATCATTAGCTGTCATAGTTCATTGTATCTCCACTGAGGCTAGGATTATGCAAAGATATATATTAAATCTTCGAGGTTTTCTTCTAATTCACAAGCTTGTGTTCAGTATTGTTTCTTCTAAAAAGAAACCCAAAACCCGATTCTGTTGAAATACTGTATACAATACTACAATGTGACAGAATTAAGGCATGGCTTTGTCTGTGCTATTGATGTCTGCTATTTATGTATATTTTTCCCGTGACATAAACAGTCTTCCTAGGCACTGTAAGACCTCTCTGCTTTCTTTTTAACCTGTATTACACTGGAAACTTACATTCAGCAACAGCTTCTGTACTTCAGTCTTTACTCTGGTACTCTCTCTGAATAGTTCAGATTTTCTTTTTCTGAAATATACTTGCTTCAATTTCTATGTCCTGAGACATATCTCAATTTTAAAATCTATTCCTTCAAAATATTTAACCTCTTTAGATCTGTTTGTATTACTCATTTCTCCTCAGTATTTGCCACCAATTTGGTATAAACTCTGTATGTGATTAAAGTTTTGTTTAATCTCCTTTCCAGATCATTAATAAGAACATTAAATAGCATTAAAATGAACATCACAGAGTACTGCGTCCAGCTCTGGAGCCCTCAGCACAGGAAAGACAGGGACCCATTGGAGCAGGTCCAGACGAGGGCCATGAAGATGATACAGAGGCTGGGGCAACTCTCCTGTGAGGAAATGCTGAGAGAGTTGGGGTTGTTCAGCCTATGGAAGAGAAGGCGCTGAGGACACTTTATTGCAGCCTTTCAGTACTTAAAGGGAGCTTATAGGAAAAATAGGGACAAACTTTTTAGCAGGGTCTGTAGCAAAAAGACAATGGGTAACGATTTTAAACTAAAAGAGGATAGATTTAGACTAGGTATAAGGAAGAAATTTTTTATAATGAGAGTGGTAAAACACTGGAACAGGTTGCCCAGAAAGGTGGTAGATGTCCCATCCCTGGAAACATTCAGGCTTGACAGGGCTTTGAGCAACCTGATCTAGTGGAAGATGTCCCTGCTCATTTCAGGGAGGTTGGACTGGATGATCTTTAAAGGTCCCTTCCAAACCAAATTATAATATGATCAGTCTTTGGGGCAACTTTCAAATTTGGACTGCAGTCCAAGAACACTGATATTCATCTTTGCTGCATGTTTATAAGTTATCTCATCCTGTTCCAATTCAGAATTATTCTGTCTAAAAAATTAGACTCAATTTGCCAAGGAATTTTTATAAAACTTAGAAATACCATCAGCTTTCTGGAATTCCAGGTGTGACATTTGTGCCTCTTCCAGAGGGCAGAGGGACCTGCAAGGATGGTGGTGTTTATCCAGCCTGGGTAAGATGCTGATTCTGGAATGTTCCCTCTCTCTGGAGTGACTCTGTGAGTCTTTGTTGTGGATTTCTTCATATTTCACATATGATGATTTGATGGATTCCCTTCATTCAAGGAAGAGCTTAAAGAAGAGTGAAAGAAGATATAACTGGAGGAATTTGAATTTTCTCTGTTACAGGCATGAAAAATGTTTTGCATATCCTTCTAGTATCCTGGTGGGGTTTTTTTATGCACCAGATTTTTTAGTGGCACATATGAAGGGCACTTTGGCAACAAAACAAGCAAACTCTCACAAGAGAATAAGAGACTATTTAAAAGAGAGGTCTTCAAAGGACTTTTCCAAGGGCTGAATCTTTAAGACCAGCTTTCCAGCTAAATCCTGGAGACAGCTGAAACAAAGGACAGATAATCTATTAGATGGTCAAAAGTCATATTGTATGTTCCAGAATAATGAGTTCATTTAAGAGCCAAGGTTAATAAAATACATCTCAAACAAATTTAAAGACATTCTGTAAAAAGTAGCTCAGCTAAAAGACTAAGCTAAAACAGTTACAGAGGAACTTTCGGGAGACACTATTCTTAAGAGTCTTTGAATGATTCATTTCATTCCAAAACAGGAGAAGGTGAAATTTTAACTTCATATTTAACATCTGAGAATATCTGCCCATGTTTATAATTCATGCAGCAGTAGACAACAGGGATAAGTCATAAGTTGACTGTGGCCAGTGCGAGTCTTTCTGATTTTTTCAAAAAGGTTTAAATCCAGCTCTATGTAAATAAAAAGATGCTATCTACTAAAATTTGAGAATAAGTATACTACAGTTCACTTGAACTAGAAAATGTTTGTTTTAAAGTTTGGATACCCTAAGCCTATGAAGCTGGGGCAGTATTTAGTGAATATATGCATTCCACTTTGGCTGCTCTCACTTATTTGGACACATGTGTCCCTGTGTTAAAAAAGTTATGCAGTTTTCATAAGAGGGGAAATACCTTTCTAGAACACTGGTCCAATGTATGGTGTAAATGTGCCTAATATCTTTCACCTAAACGATTTAGTAAAAGATGAGTTCCAGTCTCAGAACTGTTATCTCCAACCCCAGCAAATTCTCATTTTTCAGGAGCTAATGGAAACTATCCCCTTTAGATCTTACTTAGAAAAACTGTGTCAGTACAAATTATCACAATTTTCTCAGGTTTACCCTCTATAATCCCTTCCTCTCAGAAGAATAACTCTTCTTCACAGAGATTTGTGAAACACTATCCTAAAATGGAGATAGAAAGAGTTTTGTAAGTATGCGAGAAATTTTGGGACCAGATGGGATACACCCGAGGGTGCTGAAGGAGCTGGCTGAGGTGCTCGACAAGCCGCTTTCCGCCATTTACCAGCAGTCCTGGCTGACTGGGGAGGTCCTGACAGATTGGAAATTGGCCAATGTGACATCCATCGATAAAAACAGCCGGAATGATGATCCGGAAAATTACAGGCCTGTCAGCTTGACTTCGGTACCTGGGAAGCTGATGGAGCAGCTCATCCTGAGTACCATCACATAGCACGTGCAGGACAACCAGATGCTCAGGCCCAGTCAGCATGGGTTTATGAAAGACAGGTCCTTTATGTGATCTTCTATAACAGAGCAACCTGCTTATTGGGTGAGGGAAAGGCTGTGGATGTTGTTTACCTTGACTTTAGTAAGGCCTTTGACACCGTTTCCCACAGCATTCTCCTGGTGAAACTGGCTGATTGAGGATTGGATGGGCACACGCTTTGCTGGGTAAAAAACTGTCTGGATGGCCGGGCCCAAAGAGTTGTGGTAAACGGTGTTAAATCCAGTTGGTGGCCGGTCATAAGTGGTGTCCCCCAGGGCTCGGTGTTGGGGCCACTCCCGTTTAACATCTTTATTGATGATCTAGACGAGGGGATCGAGTGCACCCTCAGTCAGTTTGCAGATGACCCCAAGTTGGGTGGGAGTGTTGATCTGCTCGAGGGCAGGGAGGCTCTGCAGAGAGACCTGGACAGGCTGGAGCCATGGGCTGAGGCCAACTGGAGGAGTTTCAATGAGGCCAAATGCCAGGGGCTGCCCTTGGTCCACAACAACCCCCAGCAGCGCCACAGGCTTGGGGAGGAGTGGCTGGAGAGCTGCCAGTCAGAGAGGGACCTGGGGGGGGTTGATTGACAGCTGGCTGAACAGGAGCCAGCAGTGTGCCCAGGTGGCCAAGAAGGCCAATGGCATCCTGGCTTGTGTCAGCAATAGCGTGGCCAGCAGGGACAGGGAAGGGATCTGACCCCTGTACTCGGCACTGGTGAGGCCGCCCCTCGATTCCTGTGTTCAGTTTTGGGCCCCTCACTCCAAAAAGGACATTGAATGACTCGAGCGTGTCCAGAGAAGGGCAACGAAGCTGGTGCAGGGTCTGGAGCACAGGTCGTACGGGGAGCGGCTGAGGGAACTGGGGGTGTTTAGTCTGGAGAAGAGGAGGCTGAGGGGAGACCTCATCGCCCTCTACAGCTCCCTGAAAGGAGGCTGCAGAGAGCTGGAGGTGAGCCTCTTTAACCAAATAGTAAGCAACAGGACAAGAGGGAATGGCCTCAAGTTGCACCAGGGAAAGTTCAGACTAGATATCAGGAAGCATTTATTTACAGAACGGGTTGTTAGGTGTTGGAATGGGCTGCCCAGGGCAGTGGTGGAGTCCCCATCCCTGGAGGTGTCTTAGAGTCGGGTCGACATAGCGCTGAGGGATCTGGTGTAGTTGGGAATGATCAGTGTTAGGTTACTGGTTGGACTAGGTGATCTTCAAGGTCCTTTCCAACCTAGTTGATTCTGTGAGTCTGTGAAATTATCATTAGAAATGCAAATTTTGCCAAAAAATAATATTCATAAATTATTTTCCGAACACCACTGTAAATATGTACATTCTGAAACCAACTGCCATTTCAGATGGCTGTATCATTAATTCATTATTTTTTTCTTAAATATTGGGATAGAGGTAGTGATAGTCAACAAATGAACTAATTCAGTATGATGTATCTTTAGTAATTTTAAAGTTAAAAATTTAGTTTAAACAGGTTGTCTAGATTTCATCTATAGTCAGTGGAGTTTATCCAGTTGTAAGAATCCTCGACCCACCTATAACAAATATATCTCCACCACTGGGATGAATTATATGTTTCTTTTTTTTCTTTTTTTTTTTTTTTTTTTTTTTTTTTTTTTTTTTTAATCATTATACATTTATATTTTATTCTAAGAGGACTGAAAAAATATATATATTCTGATTTTAAGTAAATCTTCATTTTAATATTTATGATAGCTAGTTTATTAAGGACAGATTTTTCATGTAGCCTATAATAGAACTTTCAAATTCTAATGTCAAACCCGAGTAATTGTTCAAGTGTCTGAGTTACAGTCAGTCAGAAGCTTTTAACACCTCCATGTGTGAATTGACAGATCAGTTCTTTATTTCTGCTTTTTTAAAATTATTTTCTCATTCACTGATACTACTTTAGTTCAAAAAGCACAAAGATTAATTATTATGCCCAGACATCTCTAAGAATATATTTACTGCACAGTTCTACAAAACTCCAAATGGAAATGAGGAAATATTCAGAATCCATGAAAACCTATTTTCCAACTTCTAGTGGGTCCAATAAATATTACTGTGAGTGGATTTATTGTCTTTTAAAATAATTAAATGTAAAGTTCCTGTAAGTGGGATAAAACATGGCTAAATTTTAGGTGCCAACATGTAAATATCTATACCTGGCTTGACACTCTGTGCTCTCTGCCGGTTCTTTGGAAATATATGAGAATTTTAAAGACTCCACTCATCTAATCTATTTTGTACATAGAACAGGATAAGATAAGCCACGCTTCAGAAGTGAAGAGCTTTTCATGGCCTGTAAATGCAATGGCATGAATGCGAAGGCCCACATTTCAAAAGTTGACTCTTAACAGCCCATGCCCTGCCAAAGAATATATTTTTTAATGTTCCTACTAGCTTTTTGGTTTAAATGGTTAAAAAGTAATGGGTCTGTGTGTATATCTGCATGTGCACATGTGTGTACATATACACTAAATCTACATGGGTCTTATAACTACATACTGGTTGTTTAGTTACATAGTTTATAAAAAAAAAAGATAAGGAGAGAAGTGCAAAAATAGACCAAAGCAGATCACATAAAACTAAAAATACCTCTAGCAACTACAAGTGCCACTAAAGTCCTAAGTAATGTCAATTATGATTTTAGAGCTTAAAATGTTTGGGTCACTTAAAAATTAAACACTCTTATTAGAAGTGCTGCCTTTTCACACTGCAATATGTAAGGCAACTGCAAGCTATATTCTTTATAAGGACCTTCAGGAAGTTATTTGGTAAAATCAGACTTACTGATACATACATCTCGACTTACTAGTACATACATCTCTAGCTGATTCTTTTATCCTCAAAACCTTGGTTATGGGAAAGGGAGAAGCACACCGTATGTACATGTAATTTACTGGCAATGTAACCAAAATATTAAAAACTTAATCATTATTGGGCCATATATAATCACTACAGAAAATTAATTAAAATGTAGTCTAAATTGGGACTTACACAAATTTTAATTTCTGCCCCTTTTCATGACATTATATTCACCTCTCTCCCCCCTCCTCCAGGTCTTAAGGTCAGTGGTTGAATAGTGGTGGTGTTGGGGACAGTGTTAGAGTCCTTCACTGGGACAACTATGATATTCATACTGGTGGTTTCTTCTTCATCTCTCTAGGATCCACTTGGAATCATTTCTATATGTCTGCTAAAATTCTTTTAGACTTTTTCTTCACTGGGCTTCAGTCTATTTTGTAGATAAATTTACTTTTTATTGTGCTTCTAATGTATATTAAATTTTTTTTTTTTTTTTTTTTTTTTTTTTTTTTTTTTTAATCTTTAAGACCAGTTTTGTCCAGCTCTAGGTCTGCGTTCTTTAACTGATCATTGTTTATAGCCATGGGGTCTCCAATGCCAAACCTGTGCCCCATCTCTTATAATTCCATGCCTGTGTTCCTCACATGGAATCCTGTGTCTCCACACCGCAGGGCCTCTGTTGTACCAGCTCTGTATTTCTTTATGTATTTTCTTTGTATAAATCTCATCCTGTATAGAATAACTACTTGTTACTACTATCTGTATAAAACTATGGTTGTACCATACAAAGATAAACACAAGTAAAGCATATTAGAAGAAAAAAACTGGTGTTACAGGTAAGCCAAGTAAAACATCACTCCAGGAAAGACAGATCAAACCTGATGAGCCTCAGTCCTAAGGCCTTGTAAATTCAGTGGAAAGCTCATGGCCTATTCCTAGCAGTGGCAGTGTTGTATTGCAAGGCTACTTGGTAAAACCCCTCATGTTTCCTTTCAGAATTTGTATTGCATTTGCCACCTTTCCTTCTTCTGGTCCAAAAGTAAATTTAAATGATTGCTCATATGCTACTGACAGTACTTCAGCCATGTCATATTTTAGTCCCTTTAGAGTTCTTAGATGAAAAGACCCCAGATTTGGTTATGTGTTATTATTTATCAGTGTAATGTCTGGCTGATCTGGAATTGGTTTTCCCCTGTAGCAGCCCTCAGGTGCTGTGTTTTATGTTGGGAGCTGGCAGGGTGTTGGTAGCACCCTGGTGTTGTGGCTACTGCTGAGCAGGGCTTACACAGCACCAAGGCTCTTTCCGACATTTCCCGCCACCCCAAGTAGGACGGGGTGGGCAAGATCTTGGGAGGGGACACAGCCAGGACAACTGACCCGAACTGACCAAAGGGATATTCCAGACCATGTGACGTCTGCTCAGGATAAAGCTGGGAGAAAGGAGGAAGGGGGTGGGGTCACCCTTGGTCCTCCGAGACAACCACTATGTGTATGGGAGCCCTGATCCTGAGAAGGCCCGACATCGCCTCTTCATGGGAAGTAGAGAGTAAATCTCTTTTATTTTTATTTGCTTCCACGTGCAGACCTTTGCTTTGCTTTGCTTATGTTAAAACTGCTTGGGTTTTACCCACAAGGGCTGGGGTTTTTTCCTATCTTATTTTCTTTCCTCTCTTTGCCCTGTTGAGGAAAATAAGGGGAAGGGGGAGAAAGTGATAGAGTGACATGGTGGGTACCTGGCATTAAGCCAAGGTCAAACCACCACAATCAGGTACAGATGTATGTTAGTTTATCTTCTTCTTAGCTGGCTGATACCAACGCCAGAGTTACGTAGTTTCTTTAGTGCATCATGGATTCCAAGCTAACAAACACAGATGAGAAGTAAGGTATACTCTTTGGAGTTTAGTATACTAATGTAGTAAAAAGTCATTCCATAGTACACAGGAAATGGAAGTGGAGATGGGCTGTTTGAGACAAATATAGAGACATTACCTGAGTGTGCATGGATGGAGTTAGAAAAGCTAAAGATCAGCTGGAGATGAAACTAGCAAGAAACAGGAAGGAAAATAAAGTTTTCTATAAGTACATTGGTAGAAAAAGAAAATATAAGGAAAATAAGGGCCCTCTCCTCAATGGGGCAGTGAGTACCATGGAAAGTAAATTGCTTTTAATGCCTCGGTTTTCACAGGTGCATGTGCTCAGGTGCCTTCCTGCTCCTTGAACCTAGTAGCAGACAAAGTCTGGGAATTTATAATTTCACACAGTAAGAGAGGATGCTGTTAGGATCACATAAGTACATCAGACATGTACATCTGAGACCAGAAGAGATATACCAAAGGGTGCTGAGGAAACTGGCCAATGTCATTGTGACATCACTATCATCTTTGAGAAGTTATGGTAAGCTGATGAGGTCTCTGGCTGAAAAAACTTAAATGCCAACCCTATCTTCAAGATCTGAAGAGTATTGAATTGCCAGATTCTCCACCTGGGATAGGGCAATCCTGGTTATATGTAGAAACTGGGGGATAAGAGGTTGCAGAGCAGCCCCACAGAAAGAAATTTGGGGTTCTGGGTAGATGGCAAGTCAAATATAAGTAAATGGCACCAAAAGGGACAACCCACTCTACACAGAACTGGGACAGCCTCACCTCAAGTACTATGTGCAGTTTTGGGTGCCTTGATATGACATCAGACTATTAGAGTGTGTTCAAAGGAGGATGACCAAGATGCTGAAAGGTCTTGAGGGCAAGACTTACGAGGAGCATCTGAGGTCATTTAGTTTGTATAGCTTGGAGAAGGCTAAGGAGTGACCTCATCACAATCTACAACTTCCTCAAGGAAGGCAGTGGAGGGGGAGGTGCTGATCTCTCTCTGGTGACCAGCAATAGGACATGAGGAAAAGAAATGAAGCTGTCAGGGGAAGGTCAGATTGGACATTAGGAAAAGGTTCTTCACTGAGAGGGTGACTGGTCCGTGGAATAGACTCCCTAAGAGAGTGGTTATGGCACCATGCCTGTCAGAGTTCAAGGTTTAGTTTTAGATAATCCAGTGAGGAGCAAGGAGTTGGACTCGATGATCCTTTCATATAGAGATATTCTATAATTCTATGAAACACAGAATCATAATATCACAGAATGGTTGATGTTGAAAAGGAACTTCTGGAGGTCATCTTGTCCAACTCCCGTGCTCAAGCAGGGTCCCCTAGAGCAGCTTGCCCAGGACCATGTCCAGATGGATTTTGAATATCTCAGGGATAGAGATTCCACCACCAATCTGGACAACCTTTTCTAGCACTCGGTCACCCTTTCAGTAAAAAAATGTTTCTTGATATTCATGTGTCAAAACCAGACTTCAGTTTGTGACCATTTACGGTCATATTTTATTTCACTATCTTGAGCATAGAATTTGTAGTTAAAAAAAAAAAAAAAAAAAAAGGATGAGGTCATTTTTAAAAACAAACAATACAGCAATAAACTCTAGTCAAATTATTTTCCCTCCCTCTCATTTTTTCCTTATTTTTTTCCTTTGTACCTTGTACCTGCTGAATTCCTGTTAGAAGAACAGCATGCTTAATTGTGCACAAAAATCTTGAGTTCTTTAAGTATTGCACTTCTCAATTAGTCAGCCCTCACTCACTATGAAGTGATAATTAGGCATTAAAACCTAAGTGGATTACTGTGGAGATCTCTCCTGGCATACATTCAACACTTAATCAGATCTTAATACCATAAATTATGCATTTCTCAGCAGTATTCAGATTCTAATAAATTTTATAACAGTTTGGAGTTACTATGCTTTCTTGACCTCATTGTGGCAAGGAAGAGTTGCAAAGTTCACTTAAAGGATATAGCTGTTATAAGAATTTTGGATTTATAGCAAAATAATTCTTTAAGCCTTTTTGATTGCAATAATATTTATTCATAAGGGTTTCTTGGACAAGACAATTCCACCCTCATGAATAAATATGAAAAAAATGCATCCAAAATACCTGTGGAATTGAAGTTTATGCCCAGATTATTTTTCCCCCCACTTTTGCATTCCAGATGTCATTAGGAAAAAAAAAAAAAAACAAAAAAAAAAAAAAAAAAAAAAAAAAAAAACAAAAAAAAACAAAAAAAAACAAAAAAAACCCCACACACATATTTCCTAGGAGATAGCAACTTCCTCAATACAATTACTTGATTTTATATTTAAAATATTTATTTATTTTTTAGCATGTCTTTTTTTCCAACCGATATTACACAGTTACATTTTATAACTCTTGTCCTGGCTCACAGCATGGCTTTCTGAAAATCTTAATCATAATGGTATCTCCTCAGAGATACAGATCCATATAGTGTCAATGAAAAGTGACCAAATGAGAGTCTTGCAAATTTAAGGTCAAGTTGTCCATAGTTGCCCATGTAATATTACATATTATGTTGTAATAATAAACAGCAAGAAGTATCTCATTTCCTTTGTTTATGTATTTTTAAAATTTTACAGTAATAATTTTAAAAAGTATTCCTAACTCAATAAGCTTTATAATTTACAGGAAAACATACTATGGGCTGCTGAAAAATTTATATATGTTAACACTGGGCTATTTTTGGCTGAGGTGCAAAGGGACAAAATAAACATTAAAAGCCTGTATAGCATACTGGTCAACCTCTCTGTAAATACATGAGATTGTACATGTAGTTCAACACCTGCTGACTCAAGACACAGTTTTCGGGCCAATAAATCACATCATTAAGGCTTTAACAAGTATATTCCTGTTTACATTTATAGAAGTCCATCCAAAGCAGTCTTTAGGTCTTAGTTTGACACTCCATTCCAGTATATTAAAAGATACAGTGTATGTTTCCTGAAGCCTAAATGTTTTCTATTAGGAATGGACTAAAGGGAATTAAATTGGCAGAAATGCTTTGCTGAAACAGAGAAACTAATTTTCTTACCAAATTTTATACTATTATTTCATGTTCTCCTGATATCTCTGGCTTTAGGTCAAAAGAAGAGCTGATTAAAAATTCAAACCCAATTTCAGTATTTGAAGTAAAACTATTTTTTTTCCATGTGAATAATTTCAAATAGAACTTTTTTTCCATGTGAATAATTTCAAATAGAACTTTTGACACAACGTTTCATAGAACATATTTTCTGATTAAAGAAATCATCCCAAATTCTTGTACATCTCTTCCAAACATTTTTTTCCTGAACAGCCGTTTCTTGCATTTTTTTTCTTAAGCCACTGAGTGACACTGTTTATAAGTAGTTCATGGTAAAAATATCATTAATCTGTTCTTATTTTCTTTTCTGCAGTATTATTATTTGACACTTTTCAAAACTTCTCCACCTTCTCCTAGTTTTCAAAACAGTAAAGATTGTTTCACTTTTCATTTCTCTATTCTTTATGTTTTCTAAAATTGAAAAAAAAAAAAAAAAAAAGGAAAATATTACTGAACTCCTGCTGTAGAAATAGTAAATTAAAAAAAAAAAATCATAGAAAAAGGAACAGCAGCACACCAATAACAACAACAACAAAAAAGCCTCAAGAAACTTTACACAGGATTCATTATATTGTTTTCAGTACCAAAAAGAATAAGGAGAAAATATTAATGTTTGTTGTTTTTTTTTTTTTTTCAAATCTCCTGTTTTTCCAAGAGTAAAGGTAAAAATGACAGTCTTCCTTATTTACTCTTATCACATTGCCAGAGATATATTTCTCTTCAGTACATTTTTTTTCAGAACTGTCCAGTTGCAAGTTCAGTTATATCTTCCTGCTGAGCTAAAAAAGAAAGTCTTCAGCTAAATGAGCAAGTAATTGTTCAGTGGAATGACATGAAAGGTTACCTCAGACAAATGTGGACTAGATTTTTCCTAGACAAAATGGAGTGTGGAAGGGACGAAATATGTACATAATAAAACCAACAGTATTGAGAAGAGATCAGTGTTGACTCAAGCATCAGTAAAAAGTATAAGAAAATGCAAAGGTATTACCTGCATTTCAGATAATTATTTCCAGAGAAAATCCTCCCTCTTCACTCCATATGCCTATTTGATTGCATCTGAAATTGTTTTTAAATGCTGAAAGAGATTTTTGACCATTTTTTAATACCATGACTTTTTTTCTTTTTTTTTTTTTTAATATATATAAATGAAGAGAAAGAAGGCTGGAAACTTACACAAGTCTTTAATTTCCAGAAAGATTATTTAAGACAATAGTTATTTTACCAATCTCAGTAATGTGGTTCATAAGGTTTTTAAATAACATTATATTAATTCTTAACCATTTTTTTTTTCAACCACAGGAGAATTCTGCGAGGTGAAAGTTGATAGCTGTGGTTCCAGTTCATGTGAAAATGGAGGAACATGTGTTGGCTATGAAGATCATTTTAAGTGTCGTTGCCCTATAGGTAAGTTGCTGGAAAGTTATTTTCAAAACAGAACAAAGAACACGTTGACCAAATATTTAAGCTTAAGAAATAGCAACAGAAAAATAATAATATATCTCAATGTATGCAATTAACATTTTTATAAAGAAACCCACTTTTTCGCTTTGTTTAGGAAATAAAACTGCCAAATTACTCTAGTAGAGTGGTATTAACTGCTAACACTCTGAACAGACATATTGTCAATATTCTGAATGAACTGTGATTAAACATTCTCTTTGTGGTGCAGGATTTGAAGGTGAAAGATGTGAACTGGATATTGACGCCTGCCTATTCTACAATATAAGCTGTGCCCCAGGAGCACTGTGTATGGATAAATCTCATGGACTTAATTACACGTGTTTATCACCATGCATTGGAAACACAGAGGTAGGATAAAGTGATATGTTCCCCCCAGTGGTTTTGGGAAATCAAACAAGTTATTCTAAGAGCAGTGAGCTGATGAAGGCTCATTTCCCATGGGTTTCCCAAACACAATACTCATTCTTGATATATTCTTATGGTAACCTTCCTCTTTCCTGTGTAACATGCACATCCAAAAGTGTATGATGTGACTAGTCTGGTCATTGTCCAACAAACTGTGTAAAGTCTGAGCTCTACCTGTCGGTTTTTATAGGTTTACTCTCTCATGTCTCCTTCTGTCCCGTACTTGCTCCCGCTATGTTATGAATCTTTTAGGAACTTAAGGCAAAATTTCCTTGAAGTGTTTAAAAGTTACTAGGCAAAAGGCTGATGGTACATCAGTGAACAGATAGAATGACAAAAGCTTAATTTCCATTAAAACAAAAAATAAAGGCCATAATCAACAACAACAACAATTTAAAAAATAAAATCTAAAGCAAGGCTAAGTACACTGTAATGAGACCTGAAAATGAAGTTAGAAAAAAATCAAAATTCTCCTTGCAAGTTACTCTTAAATACTCACAGAATATAGTAATGGATCTGATTTTTGTACATTCAAGGTATTCTAGAAATCTTGAAGTTAGGTACTGACAATGCTTAGGCTAAAGTACCATCCACTGTGTACCCAGATGCCTTTAAGAAATGCATTTGCTGTATTCTTCTCACTTACCTTTAGTGACCTTTTCAGTTAAATAATTGATTTGGAAGGATTCATTCACATCAGGATGGACTACAGATTCAGGCCCTTGAGATACTGAGATTTCGATATGGGATAAAGTATTTACTGTTTCATTTTTTTATTATAATAGATAATGTAAAGCTATGTACACAATGCTATATAGCCCTTTCAAACAGCTAATCAAACATGATAACCAGTGTTACAAAGGATTAATCAATTCTTTTATTGAAATATACTCACCATAAAAATATATTATGCAGATCAGGCAATGTGTTTACAAAGAAGCAATCACCATTTATGTCACCTTGAAGTCCATGAGTACACACGCACCACTGAATATGAAATGTAACGCTGAAGTACTGACTCAAAGGTTTATATTTAAATTGTTCGGCATCTGGTAAATTTTATCATTTTTATGATTTAAAGTGTCATACTGAGTGCAAATTTATTGTACATGGCATAACACCATAATGATGTAATGATCATTATGGCTATTTAGGATGGGAAGTGATGGTGTGCCAAGGATGCTGATGGGAGCTACTAAAACATTTTACTGTAATATTTGCTTAAAAGGCCTCAGACATATTTAATTTATTCATACAAACATTTTATAGACCATCATAAATGTCATATGGGAAAAAACTTTAATAATATATATATGTAACTATGTACACTCACTGTATGAGAAACTTAATTTGAATTCACTAAATGTGAATAATTAGTAGATTTTCCAATGGGAAAGGGAATAGAAACTAAATAGAAACTAAAGGAGCTATATGTTTGGGTTTTACTTATTTTCTTAGCCTATAGATCATTAAAGTAATATTTCCTTATTGGAAAAAAAAAAAAAAAAAGGCGCCTTATTCAAACAAATGAATATTTGAATTCTTTTTGAAGCAATGTAAGGAATAATTTGAAATTAAAAGTTTATATTTGTCAGTAAATTACATAATTCAGCATTTAATTATTTATTCTTTGTTGCTGGAAAGTATCTATTTTTTTTTTCATTCTCTCTTTTCAATTTCCAGTATTACCTTAGTTAGGCTGAGCTATTTCACCTCTGTATATTCAACAAAATATACTGAAAAGAATGTTACTATTTTAATATTTTCTTAATTTAAAAAAAAAATAAAAATCATTGGGAGTGTTTTATCTCTATAAAGGTATAATGATACTAATGTGCTTTTTTTTTTTCTTTCCAAGGACAACATTTAAAACATTAAATCTTGTTTTAATACTACTTTAATTACAATTTAAAGAAAAAGGTATATATAAAAATGGAAGTGTGAATATCTTAAAATAGGGGATATCTTCCTTTAAATTTCAAAATCTAAACTTAACTTTATAACCAGGATAAAACCTGCCCACCCTGTACCTAGAATTATGAAGGACCTTCAAATAAATAAAAATATTGACATCTTTAAATTAGTGACTTCAAACAAGACCAAATTTAGAAATTTTGCATTATATCTTTTATTCTCTTACTTATTCGGGAAGACACCAAAAGAAATTAAAAAAATATCCCTATCTCACTTGAATATAGGAGGTATGCTACAAACCCCATGCTTTTATTAACAGAAGTGTGTAAAGAATTTCTAAGAGTACTAGTAATAATCATGCTAGGCATAGATAATAGAGACATAAAATCACAGAACTGCCCAGGTTGGAAGGGACCTTGAAAGACCATCTAGTCTAGTCTGACCTTTCATGGGAGAGGGAGATTGTCCAATCATGTCTTGAAAACCTCCTGTTGTGGTTTAAACCCAGCCATGAGCCCAAAACCACACAGCCACTCACCCTCCCTTGACTCAGGTCATGGGGGATGGGGATTGGAGGTATGAAGGTAAGGAGATTCATGGGTTGAGATAAAAACAATTTAATAATTGAAATAAAATAAAATAAAATAATAACAATAATAGTAATAGAATATACAAATGAGTAATACACAATGCAATTGCTCCCCCTGAATGATGCTCAGTCCATTCCTAGCTGGTGATCCCAGAGGAGATATGATTCCAAAACTGCAGTCCCAGAAGAGACCCCTCCAACTTCCTGGCCAGCCCCCATCTATATACCGAGTATGACCTCATATGATATGGAATATTCCATTTTTGGGCTGTGCTCCCTTCTAGCATTTTGTGCAACTGCACACTAGTAAGACATGGGAAGTCTTTGTTTTCTTAGCAACATCTAAAAATATCAGTGTGTTATCAGCATTCTTCTCATATCAGATCACACACTGAATCCAAAATATAGCACTATTCTAGCTACTAAGAACAAAAATTAACTCTATCCCAGCCAAAAGCATGACACCTCAAGTGATGAGAACGCCACCACATTCCACTTCAAAAGCCTACCTGTGACCCAAACAATCACAAACGTGGAGGCATCCTAAGATGTGTGATAATGTTTAGTGGCTGTGTTAAGTCCTATCAAGCAGATTTATTCCTTCCTTTAAAACACTAGTTTTTCAGAATTCTGTCAACAATCTTACAAAATCATAGGTTCTGTTAGCATTTCTTAAGAAAATTTGAAATTGTAGCAGTAACTATTGGAACTTCAAGATGCTGTCAAATAGTTATTGTTTTTAAAAAGGAATCATAGGAGTTAAAAAGTACTTTTCAATTATTGTTTTATTTTCAGTCTTAAAATGTAAACAGACACACATCAACTTGGATTAATAATCCCCATGCAATTTAGGAACTGAAACATCTCTGAAAAGTCTCCTCGGTGTCTATCTTTACAGTACTAATGTTGTGTCCAACTGGATTATTGATCTCCACTTGCATAATTTACTCAGAAGAGGTTTCCTCTTTTTATGAGCCAAACAATCTCAAGTTATTCTGTCACATTTGCAGTCAGGATCACAATTCCAACATCCTGAATGGAAATATCTATGTGCTCAATGCATACTTAGTTGTCATGGTGTGAGCCTGGAGGGCTGTTCACAGCTGTTCTCTCACCCCTTCCCCCTCAGTGCTGGGAAGGAGAAAATGAAGCAAAAGTCTCAGAATCAAGACCTGGAGACCAAGAAAGGTATCAAGTTCTCCTTATAGGCACTCAAAGTATTTTAAGTATTTGCTCCACAAGGAGTCATTCAATAGTATCTACAATGTAGGTAACCGTTGAATCTACAAGAAGTTAAATTAGTCAAAGTGCTTTTTTCATATTAATCATACCTTTCCATAAAATTATGAAGAAGGACCTTTTATGTTTTGGGTTTTTTGGGTTTTTTTGTGGTTTTTTTGGTGTTTTTTTTTTTTTTTAAGAAAAATAAGATATCTACTTGCTTAATGTACTACAAGTCCAGGAAAAACATAGGGTAGATTAACTAAAATTATACTTTTGGAAAATTTTTACTATCCAGATACAATTGATTTTTCAGTAATAAAGCTTGAAGACTGTAGTAAAATGATATGACTGGGAAAAAAAAAAAAAAAGTGTGTGTGTGTGTATAGAGCGAGATATTAAAAGTACAGATTATTTCAAACTGTAGAGAATTCCAGGAAAAGTAAGATTTAAGAAGTGTTAGGAAATAAGGATTGAACTGAGATCCTTCTAGGTCAGTGTCTTATCTTGAGCAATGGACAACAGATGATATATAGAAAATGAGAGTCATATAGTAAGGCTACTTCCCTCAGTTACTGCAGTGAAGAAAGGAGAAGAGCAAAATGTAATAATCTAGGGACTAATTATCTTTCCTTGCTGTAATAATATTTCCTCATTAATATTAGAAGGAAGTGATTTTTATGTTTTTATCAAGACCACATATTAAACCAGATTTGTTTATAAAATACCTGCTGTAGACAGAAGTGTGATGATCAGAACGACCAGAAGAGCCCTTGTTAAAGGTCTGTAAAATCATAAGATCTATGTATAATCCTAAATATGAAGAAGACTTATTCTGGGAAAAATAAAAAGAAGATTGATGTGAGCATACAGCTCTTTCCAAAAGTCCATGTATCTATTTATTTCCATTTAAAAGTATTTCTTGTATTAAAAAAAAAAACAACCAAAAAGTAACAGATAAATGTTTGTAGTAACTTTAGAAAACCACATTGCAGGATTGAAGTTTAGAAAACCATGGTGTAGAGGTATTTAGTTTGATTTTAGCAATAGATTAATAAATGCATTTAGCCTTAATTTCTTATTAAATCCTTAATATTCTATCTTAGATTTTTCAATATTTAGATTGATAGGGAAGTAATTTTACAGCATAGATAAAAATCTGATAGAGAAAACTGCTAACTAAATTTGATTCTGAAAATATCTTCCATAGCTTTATTTCTTTTTTTTTTTTTTAAAGCAGCTCTAGATTGCACAGTCTTAAAGGGTAACATCCTTCTTCACTGTATAAAATAACAAACCAACATAAGAATATAACTGATATAATATTGTGGCAATATTGAAATACAACTTTTGTCTTCGTTGTCTAAGTTTTTCCCTAGATTTTTTTTTTTTAATGTAAGCTTACTTAACCTATTTGAGCTTTAAGAAAATAGTAAGCCTCTGAACAAAATCCTTCAGAAATGTTTAAATAAAAAGTAAGAACTTATTAACAAATTTTTTTTAAAGATAATATCTCCAAAACTGTACACACGGGAGTTTTCTTTGCATCTATTTGAGAAGTGCTTCTCTTCAAGAAGTTTTCCTATTCCAAAAGGATCCCAAGTTAAGTCTAAAATTCAGTTCTGAGAGCATAGAAAAAAATCTCTTAATTTTAAGGTCAATTAAAAACTTAACCAATGAAAATGAATATTAGAGGATTTCTGCCTCTGTTATTACTACAACTCTTAATGACATTATAAAGAGATTCAGACTCAATCAAACTGAATTACTACTGCATTAGCTCATCTTCTAGATACCATTTTCTTTAGAAACCAATCGATTAGAAGGAAGGGTCTTAATTGCTTTGAAATGAAAATGTCATTATCTGTTTTTACACTGACAAAATTTTCATGGAAATGAAAGGGAACCCTAAACTAAAATTAAGAAGGGAGCAGGCATTCTGACATAGAAATTTCTGTAATATTTGAAGAATACAGGAAATACTGTTTTACTAAATAATGTTAGCAAATAAAAGCTAAAAGAAAAAGTGTTCTAGTCTAGATTTACTAATTTTTCAGTATCTGCAGGTTGAAAAGAAAAAAGTTCCTAGTCTTCCCAGACCATATGTATATATATATATATATATATATATATATGTGTGTGTGTGTGTATATTGAAATAAAAATGATTCAAAAATAGGTTGTGATCAGAATTATGATTAAAATTAATAACAGGCTAGTTCACCGTCATGCCTCCTAAAACATATTTTAAAGTTAGTTATGAAAATGACACTGTTAAATTGAATTCCAAATACGTCTTTCCAACTAAAAATTTAATTGATGTATTGATTTAATGTCATTCAGTATTTTCGGTTCTTGGAGATCTCTCTTTTGTAATATTACAATATAAAAACCTTAAATAACCATATTTATTACCAATGGCTTATTCAGTTAAAATGTGGGGGAAAAAAAACCAACACGTAGAGAAAAGCCTCTTTATGTATTTGTACTTCTCATCTTCAGGTATGTGCAAATGGAGGTAGCTGCTTCTATGATGAAGAAAAACAGAGAACTCACTGTGTCTGTGCTCTTGGGTGGACAGGACAAACATGCCTCGAGAATATTAACGACTGTGGGGTAAACCAGTGCCAGAATGGAGCCACGTGTGAAGATGGAATCAATAAATACAGGTATTAACATGATGCTTTCCATACAAGCCTTATGCTCTATGAAGATAATTTTCCTTTCAAAAAGAATTACAAAGGGAATTGCTATTCCAGTGGTATTTTTCTTGGATTATAAAATGCCATGGATACTAACTTCCAGTAAGCATGTGCATTCAATAGGACTGCGTAGTCTGAAGTATTACATAGGAAGACCTCACAATTATTCCTCTTTGCTGGACAAAGAACTTAAACCAACTATGTAAAATTGCAGATAAACAAATCATTTATTTTAGTAAATGGTGAACATTTTTTGAGCCTGGAGTGTGACATGGAGTGACTTTTGTTATTAGAACTTGAATGATAATTTTCAAGTGAATAGCTGAAATTGGTTTCGGGTTTTGTGGGGTTTTTGGTTTTGTGGGGGTTTTTTTGTTTTGTGTTTTTTTTGGTTTGGTTTGGTTTGGTTTTTTTTTGGGGGGGGGTTGTTTGTTGGGGTTTTTTTTAAGGTATTGACAAAAATGTCAACTATATCCTTTCCTTATTGAGCTACATATGCTATAGATACTTGAAAATGAGACTTTATAAAAGTATGGTGAAAAAATAAATGTAAAAGGATTTCTTCAATAAACAGAGTTCAGCTGTTCTTATCAGAATTGATTTATTTATTCTCTACAGAAAACAGAATAATTAAAATCTCTTCATAATGTCTGTGAGTGTATTTTGAAAGGCTTTAATTCTGTGGTGTGTCCTGTACTTAGAAGCACAGCAATTAATATGCTTTAGTGTTTCTATTTAGAGTAGGATGCAATAGTAGACAGTATTAAAATGGAAGGAATTAAAAATTCCTTCCACTCCACCTCTGGTTTTATAGGATCTTCTGTAATAATAACTGAAATCCCCAAGTAAGCACACAGATACACCAGAAGGAAAAGGATTTTTTCCACAGTGTACTTAAAAAGTATACATCCTTCTTTCTTGTCAGTTTGCAATCAACTTGTATCAAAATACTGGATTATGTTCTGATGTTTTATTTGACAGATAAATCTATGTTTTTCCTGTCTGTATCATGAAAGGAATTCTGATAGAATAAGAAAGGCATGTTTACCTTAAAAAAATTACTGAGAAATTAGTAGGTCTGAAGACTTCTGGTAAAATAAGAACTTTTGAATTTAGCTTGCTAATCGAGACTCAGGTTACTGAAAGAAAACAAATCTTTTTCAGTCTTTGAAAGACAAATTAATTTGACAGGTCAGTCTTTTTATTTAACAAACAAGAAAACGTACCATTAAGATCCTGACCCTAGATGTGTTACTGGACAGATTTGTTATCAGAGAACCTGACCCCACAGAAGCACAATTGATTATCGTGCAAAGACACTGTGCAGAATGTTTACCATATAATACATGCTTTGTCAACAAATTGTTTCTTAATGACAATGAAGGGGTTTTTTAAGAGAACTTAACTATTCCTTCATTAAAAATAATGGTATTTCCCAAGAGTTTGTCAGAAAGTGAAACAATTTTCCCTTTCCAATTACCATTAAACCCAAAAGAATAGGAGAGGAAATGCTGAACCTAACAACTGTATTCACCCAACTTTTTTGAAAGACTCCTGAAATTTACTTTTCTATCTTAAAATGTATATCTCTTTAATAAGGCAGTTATCAAGAGCTGTATTTGATGCAAAGTAGTTTCAGGAAGACATAAGAAAACTCTCACCGGAATATATGGAGGTTTAGATGTGTAAGTGCCATTAACAGCACTACTAGGATCCATTTTTAATGCTATTATAGTCACTCAAAACACCACTTTTATCTTCTCCACTTATTAAGTAAGCCAAAATGGTATGTATTAGTTTTTTATTTATGGCAAATTCATGTAAAACTCTAGATTTTTCTCCCATGAGAAATCTTAACTTATAAACTAATTATTAAACTTTGGTCATAATGTACTGTTCCAGTGGTGGCTTGTTTATAGGAATGCTAAAACCAAGAAAGCATGGAATGTATCCAGTTTAGCTCCAAGAATATCCCACTCTTTTAAACTCTCATGATTCACAAGCTGTCAGGTTTTTCCAGATTATAAATAAGCACTCTACTGTATGTAATTTTTCTAACTTTCTCTCTCTTTACCCGGGCATATTTTGTTTCTTCACCCATTTTGAAATTACTGTTCCAGTCAGCAGTGTCACATGTGTGTATATTTAATATATTCAGAGAATTTCCTTTGAGATCAGGATGGGGAGTCACTCTGAGTGAAGGAGAGGGACTTTAAAACTGTGATAGAGTATAATGCTCAGTAAGGGTATGTAAGAAGACAAACATAATCACAAGTCTTAAGAGTTTTAACTTTTTGGTTCAGTAATCCTCTTACAACTAAAGTGGCCTCAATCACACCGACACAAAACTTATTACTTTGGTTGAGTTATTGCACTTCCAATTGAGTCTGTGCTGTTTGAGATATCATAAGTTAATCAACATGTGTTTAAAGTGATAAATTCTCCAAAGAATTACTGCTCCTGCTATTTTGTTGATGGTGTAGCTGTCAATATGATGAATCTGGGCAGATACCATGCCAGAGACCAATTGCATCCACATACCAAAAGAATCTCTTGACCTTTGGTCAAATGTATCCGAGTAAAAGGAGATTCATTACCTCAGTAAACAGTGTTACACAAAGAAAATATTTTCATTTTCCTTTCAAAGGAACTTTATTATTTCATTATGTTCTCTATAAGAAAAGAGAGAGATCTGATTTAACATGTCTTAATGAGAAGCACATAATGAGTAATTAAAATGAAAGAACACTTCAAGGAGTTGATCTTCATGTTTTGAAAACCAAGCAGGGTTTTATTATTCTGATTTCTTCACCCTTGTAAATTTATTTCTTGCCAATGTTACGTTTTGGACAACCAAGACCCTAACTGAAAGTCCTAATTGATATTATACTGTAGTCTGTTTAGTGAAGGGGAACAACAGAGGGAAAAGACAGAATTTAAAATTCAAGATGGTTTCCATCACCTGTTCCGTTTCTCCTGTTTCTTCAGTCCAGTCTACCCAGATGAAGTTCTAAATTTATTGTAGCCCCAGGAAGGACCAGCAAGAAGGACTGACAACTATTAGATTAACACAATTGAAGAAGCTGTATTGTAGGATTTACCACTGTTTAAAAGGTCATGATAAACTAATATGTTTTAAAAACATATTTTAGTCTATAGATATAGCTCTGAGGTCATAATTTCATGAGGTTTTGTTCAGGAAAACTTCCCATTAGAACTTAGAGTTGGTGTACAGTATTGTTTGAATTGCCAACTCATTTTTCAGTATTCAGTATATAAATTTCATTATATATATAATCTTGAATTAATCTCACTAGGAAAGATTAAAGCCTTGCCTAGTGACACACTGTTAACTAAAATGCTTTAGAATATGAAACACTTCTTTGCATGATGCCAGCAAGATTATGAAAAGTAAACATAATTTAGATAACATTTGAGTATCACAAAACTTAAAGATTCTATTACTTTATTCATCCTTGACTTTTTCCATTTTCTGACAGCTGGATAAATTAAGATGTTAGATTTTTTTTTTTTCTAATTTTCTATTTTTGTGTTTATTCATCCTAAACTATATATGCAGTTTGACTGCAGGATGTAGTTGGCAGTGCCATATAAAGTTAGTGCTATGATATACACAGTTTTCTGTAGTAATAATAGGATTCTTCAACTCGAAAGAGGAAAAATGCTTTTCCTCGCTTTGCTACAACTCCAGAAAGCAGGTGAATATATGTTGCAATTTCTTAGGGAATATTTTTGTAATAAGTTATACAACAGCTTTTCTGCAGAGAATACAGATGTTTACAAAAAAAAAACCAAAATGAAACTAAATAACCTTTTAGTCCATTTATTAATGTGTGTGCAGTTCATACTTCAACTACAAAGCAAAATAATTATTACTGAGTAAATGCAGTTAATCTTCTTGGACTACTATAATAAAAAAAACCCCAAACATTTATTTTAAAATGAATTAGATATTGGAAGTCTTTGCTAATGCCAAGCTTCAGTGCTCCTGTGTGCCTTCTGTCTCAAGAAAATAGCTGGGTTATCTCCTAGCACAGATAAGCATAACCACACCTTCAGTCCAGTCTTTGGGTTTTTTTCAGTTATTTTAAAGATTCATCCATTGTACACAGTTACTTGTGCATGGCCCAAGTCGTGCTACATCTCTTTAGTGCAAGCAGACTGTGGTGGCGTTGTGACAGCTGCCCTGCCTGGACTAACTAGTACCAATTTGCTTACCTGCACACCTGCTGTTCTAGACCTTCGGTGATAAAAAGGTATATCCTACTGCATACTGGCTGTAACAGTTTGCAGCTATGCCATAACCACCTGCATTTGAATAATATGTTCCTTCTTAGACTAAATTCCATGTCTGACATATCTGCATCTCCATTTAACATTTATTTCACATGTATATCAAATTACTGTGCAATGTTAACTAGATCAGGCAGTGGAATAGCAACGTACAGCCAACGGCACGATAGGTATGGGAGCAAACCAATCCACAAGGTAACTGTGGCTTGTGTTTAGTATCCACTACCAAAATCCCTGTTGGCAGTAAAAGCACTGAAGTATTCATTTTCCCTCCTGGGATCTGTTACACTCAAAATCTTGCTATGGACAAAAGAGGACATATGTGAAGCTAAGAAATTATTGGTATTCCCATTAAAGTTAATACAAAATTTTTTATTTACCTTTTCTTGGGTGTCATACTCACGCTTTCAGTGTTCCCCCAGTTTGTAAAGTTAACATTTTAGTCTTTCTTAAGAGAGTAGTTGGGGGGTGTCAGCATCTCCTGGTCTTTGCTGGGAGGTGTGTCACCCCTTCCCCAGCAGGGCCATTCCCAGAGCTGAAGCAGGAGCAGGGAAGGCAGCAGTCACTGTGCCCTGGGGCAGGGTTATACCACTGAAACCTAGCTCAGGCCACAGCAAGGCTGAGTCCCTGCACTGATGTGTCAACCCACAGACAGGGTGTCCTTCTGATAGGAGCAAAACCCATGTTTTCTCAGTTAGAGATTCACTCATGAATAGAAATTCTATTTTATATATATATATATATGTGTATACAAATTAATTTTTAATTTATTGTAGAGAAGTATTTCAGCTTTAAAGCAAATTAACACTACAAATCAATCCATGATTCAAAGCTTTTGATATTATATTCAGTATTTTAGTGCTACTGAAGTATTAATGTAAGGTCATATTCATTAAAATCTAATGTGGTGATGGTATTTTTCCTACTACAAGTGTAAAAGACTTAATGACTTAGAGATTATTGGTCTTGATATTAGTTCTAAGACTGACAGGAAAAGGTATTTGAATTTCAGCTATGTCAGTATTATATCAGTACAGTGTTTAAAAAAAACTGTATTCAAGACCCATTTCATAGATTGACTTAGACATGAAATGATAGCATCTATTAAACATAATTTAGAAACTTATAAAAAATGTTAAATAAATGCACTCAGATGCTGATATCCAAGCCCACAGAACTGCACTTACTCAAATACATTAAATACATTAAATTTAAGAAATAAATTTAATAAAACAAATACATTAAATTTAAGAAATATCCATAGTGCAATTTGTATCTGCTTTGTATATAATAATGTTGAATATATAACACATTAATGTAAGTGTAACTATTATATGTTAATGCTGTTAAATTAGAAAAAATGCAAAGTCATGACTAGTTTAGACTTTTACTGCATAAAAATATCCAATTTTTATTGAAAAATAGGCACATTATAAAGTATAGGTTTTTAATAAAGACTAATTTATTCATTTAAATATATTTTAGCCTTCTTTTGTAGATTTTCCATATATGATATTATATACTAAAGGTATTTGTAAACTTGCCATTAGAACTTGATGTAAATTATTATAAATTACATTCCTAAGGTGTTTATTGAACTTCTAAATCCTATCACTTCTGAATCCTATCACCCCTAAATCTCAGTCTGGATTATAAACAATAAATGAATTATTCTTGGGCTTGACTAGCTGCTTAAATCAGCCACTTTGTCTCACATGACATGAAGATCCAGTTTTAAAGTTATTTTCTAACCATGTTTACACTGAAGAAGAAAAAACCACAACAGTTTCTGCGTATTCAGGAAAGCAGTAACCTATACTTAATAGCTAAACCAAGCAAACTTTTCACACTAAAGTGACAAGAGAATCTTCATGATTCAATTTTATCTTCCCTGAGCAATAATGAAGAGTCTAAAAAATTTAGAGCTTAATTTATCTAAATATCTTAATTATATCTTAATTTGATGATCAAAGGACTGGGAAGCATGCCGTTATGAGGAAAGGCTGAGAGAAATGGGTTTGTTCAGCCTTGAGAAGGGAAGGCTTAGAGGAGACCTTATCACCACATTCCAGTATTTAAAGGGTGGTTACAAAGAAAATGGAGACTCCCTTTTTACAAGGAGTCACATGGAGAAGACAAAGGGTAATGGGTACACCTTACTCCTGGGGAGATTTCAGTTGGACACAGGAGGGAAAATTTTCACAATGAGAACAATCAGTGATTGGAGTGAATCCACCAGGGCAGTGGTGGATTCCCCAACACTGGACTCTCAGGATTCAGTTGGACAGGGTGCTGGGTCATCTTGTCTAATCGTGCTTTTGCCATGATTTTGAGGTCCCTTCCGGCATGGTATTCTATGATTCTATCTTCTGCAGGAGATGAGCCATATTAAATTGAAAGACATTCAGTTATAATATCAACAGTAAAAACAAAGAACATTCCATTCTTAGTTATTTTAGATTTCTCCAGACACTGAAGCACTGAAAAATAAAATACTTAGAACATTGTTGCTTGGAATATGGAATTAGAATCATGAAACTAAAACTAGAAGACTTTCCATTACATCTGTTTCTGTGTAGTTCTTCTGCAATGTCTGAAGATACACAACTAGTAATAATAACAAAACGATATAAAATTCCTTCTCTTTATACTCTTTCTTATTAGGGAGAGCTGTAAGTTAAACATTCTATTCAATATTAATGATAAGAGCTACCTTTTCAAAGAATGATTGAATTTCATTGAGTTGCGTTTTCACAATGCACACACTAATCATTACTGTTAAGAAAAAAAAAAAAAAAAAAAAAAAAAAACACCAGAAAAAATTTGTATGGTCATTTTTTGTTTCTATACTGAGGTTTTATTGTTGGTGGTTTCAGAAACTGTGCAGCTAAAGGTAACTAAAAGTGCACATACTTTGCATGTTTATGCATAATGAAATTTTATGTAAATCAACATTTGCATTTAGCTTTAAAACATTTGTATGAAATTATTTGCATGAACTTCATTCCTTTAAAAAGAGAGAAACAGAATCAGCCTGAGCTCTCAAGAAGAGACAAAGATTTCTTCTTTGCTAAGGAATGACTGAGGTTGGAAGAGAGAATACTTGAGTAGGTACTGCAGTGCAGTAGTAATGGATCTGTAAAGCAAAACTGGTGGTGATGAAGAATACACAGCCACACTATACAAGATATGGAGGGCTTACTTCAAGCAAGCTCTGTTTTGGTGCAGGGACTAAAAGCCCATTAGCAGTTGGTGTGCATTAGCTGTGCTCCAAGGAGCACATCTACTGATTCAGTTTCAACTGAAATAAATCTGATGCTGCTCTGCAATGCGATACAAAACACTGCAGTGGGGAACAGCCAGGAAATTAATCCTGAAAGTTTTCTTCTCATCTGATATAAAATGGTTTTATACAGGTGCACCTTGAGACATGAGGGAGCACAAAGACAAGCCTTGAGTATTTTGAGAAAATTTCCTAGGGCTCAGGAAGACAAAAAGTTGGCAAGTTTGACTAGGAAGTGTGGACCTTCCTGCAAGGAGGCAGTAGAAATAAAAGCTGAAGATATTTGTTTATATACAGATAAAAAGTTACAATTGGTAATTTTTCTATTTAAAGAATTAACTATTACATTTTCTAATAGTACCTGTATTTTCCATAGATTAAAAGCCTTTTAATGATAAGAAAATGACTACACCATCACTAAACTCAGTCCACTATACAGTTGCACATAACAGCCAACATCTTCCTTTATAAAATACTGCCTTTACTGTAGGCTTCTTTTAGTCACATCATGAAAGGGAAAAATCACCTAATTTGCTATGTGCTCTGAGGCTACTTTTAAACTCTCAGAGCTGCACTAATGTCCACAGATTACCTTGGGAGAAAAAAAAAAGATCTAATTGGATTAAACACTAGCAGCTATTAATTTTATACATATGCCTTTTCCTTCTTCCTTTTTCTTCAGAAGTATTTCCTTAGTTTTACAATAAATGGAGCTCCTATTTTATTCTGGCCTTTTCTTGTACATCTCTATCTTGTACATAGATAAGGTTCTTTGCTCTTTCCAATTCTCTGTTGCCAAGAGGAATTTCAGGTAAAATTAGAGCCTATCTGAACAGAGAGCAGAGTATATTGTTGGTGGATATGGTAATAACCCCCTTATAGTCCAAAAGTTATATTGCAAAAAACTTTTGTGGAATCACATTCAAAATACCTACCGTCATGCTATCTTTTATAGGATCCTTTCTGTACACAGACTTGTACATGGAGTATTTTTCCTACTGACTTACAATTATCCTGTTGGAGATTTGATAAGGGATATAAAAATATCTAAGTGGAAATTTCTGCAAGTCTAACACAAAAATGCAGGTATAATAAGCAAGAACTGAACAGTCACATGAACATTCACTTTGTTAAAAACAAAGAAAAAACCCCACCTTTCTGCCAGACAGATCAGTAGGGAAAATTGTTATAATAAAGTCTTGCTTAATATCTTAGTTCTTCCCAGCTTCTAGATAACATCTTTATGGATCGAGAATATGTAAGGTTATTGTAAAATTATCTCCTCCCATGTGAGGAGACACCTAGCTACAATAAGGGAACAATCAATCAAAGAAAATATTGCCCAATACCAGAGATGTTCTAATTTTATGAGATGTGGATCAGCTATGGGATAATTCAGCTTTCTTTTCATTTACACATAAGAAAAAAAAATGGGGAAAAGGGAAGCATGAAAAAGTCATCTCTAGTCTCATACAATTTATATGTCATCCTACATTGTGGGAAAAAAAAAAAATAAATATCCTGCTCAATTTCTATAAAACTTCAGCTACAGACAGAAATTTCAACCTTAGTTTATAATAATAAAGCATTTTATACTGACCTTATGTTCAGAGCAGGCAGGATGTAATATTGTTTTTTCTCTTAGTGATATTGTAGCTAGACACTAATAATTTTCAGAAAATAAATTCTTAAAATTCATAATGCTCATAGAATATACCAGTTTTCTATTTGAGTATTGTCACTGGAATCTTGGTATTAAAAACAATATAGCTATTAGTTTCCCCCATCTAAATAGATGATTTTGATTATTGTGCAGTTCCATTTAATTATTGCAAGCAGTCTGTGTGAAACAGTTACTTAGTGACTAATTAAAGGTAAAGAAAGAAGATTGAAAAAAAATTGCAATTCATTTGCAAGTAATTCAAAGTGAAAATATTGTTAACATTATTAGTCGTTACTGACCTATATATTAAAGACTGGCAGTGATAGTTTTATTTTCTCCTCTCATTTCAATAACAGGTGCATATGTCCCCTTGGTTACAGTGGCACTTTTTGTGAATTTGATAGAGACAATTGCACTGGAAACCAATGCTCTGAATATGGTTTCTGCCATGACCACTTGCATAATTACAGCTGTAAGTGTGTGCCTGGGTATGAAGGACCCTTCTGTGAAGTTGAAATTAATGAATGCTCAAGTTCACCTTGCAAAAATGGAGCTACCTGTATGGATTTAATGGGCCACTTTTCATGTCATTGTGCTGCTGGATTCAAAGGTAAGTTTTCTCTTTTGAAGTGCTTTGTACTACAGATGTGAATGTCCAATTCTAAGTAAGCAATTTTTTATATGATTATTTAATAACAATTATGTGTGTATATATATAAACATATATATATTTTTGTGTGTGACTTACAAGAGTTTTAACTGAATTAGCACTCTAACTCTTAGATTGTGTCTCCTAATTGTTCCTAAACTGATCTTCCGTCTACTAAATGTACAATTCTGAGCATGAGCTTTGACGCCGTTGGCAAAAAAAAAAATTGATCAAGTTCCAAAACACAATTTTAATCGTATTATTTTAATTTCACTGTTATGCAGTCTTAGGCATCATGGATTTAGTCATATACAGGCTGATAGGAACAAATGTTTTGGTACAGAACAGGAAAATTTAAACATGTGGAGGAATGAGATCAGCAGTATCATCTCTGCACACATGGGATATAAACAACTATATTTGAGTGAGTTGGTCAGACTCCCCTTCTACTCAGTGCGGATAAGACATCTGCCTATATTAGACATCTGTTCTAGGATGAGATGGGCTGTAGATTTCTGCACTGTGTTAGATGAAACCCACACAATCTGATAACACGATTCCTTTTTGTCCTAATTTTCTGTTTTGTGTGAATACCCTGATATTCAGACTATGTGTGGGAAGCAGAAAATAATTTTGGATTCAGCAGTTCTGATGTGTTGCATTCCCAGTCTTTAGTCTACATCATCGAGCACAAACATTAATCTTCTGAATGCTTTTCTATCTTTATTGACAATCTGTAGTATACTACTACTAACAAAGGCAAAACCAAATACAGTATGCACAATGTCATCTGTATGAACTAATTACGAACTTACAGCTGATTCTTCCACACTGCTGAGGGTTCTTGCTCCAATTCAGGGAGCATGCATAGTAGAAATTTGTAAGCCCCAGTAAAACCACTGAGATAACCCATGCATTTGGATCTTTCTCGGTCACTGCCAAAGTGCTGAGCTTTTAAGTAATTATAAATTCAGTGCTAATTTTTCATTACAAATTCTGGATAGATACACTTTTAACATTTCAGCACTAACATATTAAACTTCAAATATATTTATATTCATTTACATATATACACACACTTATGTGTGTGATATACACTTGCTGATTTATTGTCCTCAATGTGAGTTGAGTATATAATTTCTTGGTCAGCTGAATACACATTTTAAGAAAGATGATATTTCCTCTTCATGCTCATTTAATAATAAATGTGTAACAAAACAGAGGATTTTCACTGAGGTGGCCTAAACTTCACTAAGATAGCACCACTAAATGTCTAACTACAAGTGAAGAGAAAAAATACTTGGCTAACATGTACAAAATCTAATCTAATATATTTCCAATTCACTGCTGAAATTCCAACCCTTATTTTATACTTTCCTGGTCTTAATGGAGGGCCTCAACCACCCTAATATCACTACAGGATCAATACAGCAGGTTATATGATCTGTTTGGAAGAGTCCCATAGAAGAAAGTCCTGGAGGGAAGAGAGGCTCAAGAAAGCCTATTACCTCCTCCAAGGTCAAGAGCAGGAAGTCAGGAAAAAATGCCAGGAGGCCTGTGTGGATGATCATGTTGCTCCTGGCCAAACAAAAACACAAAAAAGGAAACATAGAGAGGGTGGAAACAAGGACATGTTACCTGGGAGGAAATACAGAGACATTATCTAAGCATGCACTGAAAAGGTTAGGAAGCTCAAAGCCAAAATTCAGTTGAATCTGACAATGGATGTGAAAAACAACACAAAGGGCTTCCACAATGTGTTTGGTTTGTGTGTGGAGGGCCTTTGGTAGTGGAGGAGGGGCTACAGAGGTGGCTCCTGTGAGAAGAATCTTCTCAAAGCTCCCCCTCTGTGATAACATATTTAAGAGGGTGAACCTGAGAGGAGGAGGAGAAGTTGTGAGGGAAATGCCTATGCAAACACCTTTCTTCATTGAAAGAAAGGAAGAGTGGGGACGGGGAGATATGCCAGAGCAGAAACATACCCGTAGTGGAAGAAGCTCAGGAAATACTTATGCGAACTGGATATACATAAGTCCATAGGCCCTGATGGGATGCTCCCACAAATGCTGCAGGACCTGGCAGATGTTATTGCAACGTCACTCTCAATAAACTTGAATTGATCATGGTGATTAGGACCAGTGGTCAAAGACTGGAAGAAAGCAAATGTCACTCCTATCTTCCAAAGGGAAAAAAAGGAAGACCTGGAGCAAAACAGCCAGGTCAGCTTCACTTTGATCCCTATGAAAGTGGTGGAGCATCTAATCCTGGAAGCCATGAATGACAAGAAAATCATCTGGCGTAGTCAGCATGGATTCACCAAGGTTTTCATGCTTGACCAACCTGATAAACTTCTACAATGAAATGACTGGGCTGGCAGACTAGGAGAAGTGTATGTTGTCTGCCACGACATTAGCAAGGCTTTTGGAACTGTTTCCAACAATATGCTCATGAAATAGCTGATAAGTATGGGCTGGATGAGCAGACAGTGAGGTGAACTGAAAACTGAATGAACAACCAGGGTGGTGATCAGTGGCATGAAATAAGGTTTGAGACCAGTAACTAGAACTGTACTCCAGGGGTCAATAATTTGTCCAGTTCTGTTTAACATCTTCATTGATGATCTGACTGATTGGCAGACTGATGACACAAAACTGGGAGTGGCTGATATATCAGAGGGCCATGATGCCATCCAGAGGGACCTTGACAGGCTGGAGAAAAGGGCTGACATTATTCTCATGAAGTTCAAGAAAGAGGAGTGCCAAGTCCTGCACCCGGGGAGGAATAACCCCAAGCACCAGTACATGCTGTGGGACAACCAGCTGGAAAGCAGATTTGCAGAAAAGAACCTGAGCGTCCTAGTGGACATCAGGTTGAATGTAAGCCAGCAATGTGACCTTGTGACAAAGGCAGCAAATTCCTGGGCTACTGGCTTTTTGCCAGCATGTCAAAGGAAATTATTATTCCCCTCTACTATGCAATGGTACTGAGGTCACACTGTAGTACAGTTTCCACTTCTGAGCTCCCCATACAAGAGAGGCATGGAACTACTGGGGACAGTCCAGTGAAGGGCCATTAAGATGACTGAGGGACTGAAGCATCTCTGCTATGGAGAAAGGTTAAGGTAGCTGAGACTGTTCAGCCTGGAGAAGGCTCAGGGAAGGATCTCATTAATGAATATAAATACCTGAAGGCAGGGTGCAAAGAATCATTGAAAAGAATCACAGAATGGTTTGGGTTGGAAGGGACCTTAAAGATCATCTAGTCCCAACCCCTCTGCCATAGGCAGGGACACCTCCCACTAGCCCAGGTTGCTCACAGCCCTCTCCAACCTGGCCTTGAACACTGCCAGGGAGGGGGCAGCCACAGCTTCTCTGGGCAACCTGTGCCAGTGTCTCACCACACTCACAGGGAAGAATTTCTTCCTTATATCTAATCTGAATCTACCCTCTTTCCATTTAAAACCATTACCTCTCATCCTAAAACTACACTCCCTGATAAAGAGTCCCTCCCCATCTTTCTTGTAGCCCCTTTAAGTACTGGAAGGACTCTATAAGATCTTCCCAGAGCCTTTTCTTGTCCAGGCTGAACAATCCCAAATCCCTCAGCCTGTCCTTATAAAGGAGGTGCTCCAGCCACTTGATTACCTTCATGAAAGAAGATCAATCTGGGCTCTTTTCAGTGGTGTCCAGTGAGAGGACCAGATGCAATGGGCAAACTGAAACACAGGAAGTTATGTCTAAAGAGACAGAAATACTTTTTTACTGTGAAGGTGACTGAACACTGGCATAGGTTGGCCATGGAGGTTGCAGAGTGTCCATCTATAGAGAAATTTAAAAGCTGTCTGGACACAGTCCTGGGACAGTGGCTCTAGATGTTCCTGCTTGAGCAGGGGGATTGGAAAAGAACACCTCCAGAGGTCACTACCAACCTCAACCTTTCTGTGACTGTGTGAACATGACTTGCTTATACAAATGATACAATGATATATAACTGGAAAATAGTAATTTTTTTTAAAAAAAAAGTTATCACCCAGTGAGATATTATATAATAATATACCCATAGAAGCAAATTCAAAGTAAAACAAATTTCATGGTATTACTCATTTAGTCATTATCACATGAACTGAATATACTGAATTCAGATGTTTCAGAGATTATAAACCAAAACAATTAATAAAAGGCTGTTTAAACATCTAAAAGATGTTAACACTAGGCTAGTAATTTCATTTTCATATAGTCTCAGAGGGTTTATGATCCTGGGATATTTTCCAGCACATAACAGATTTGAAGCTCAATTGTAACTGCATGTTATGGATCTGAAGAGTATCTCAGCGTACTAGTAAAGAAATGCATTTATTCTTATTTCATTTCTTTTCTGTGTGTTTGTTATGTCATTCATCTGCAATTCAACTTTTTCACATATCCAGATGTACTTCATTTTTCTTCATAAACAGTAAATTCACTTTCAGATTAAATTTCAAAGGCAATAGTAAATAAACTAAAAAATAAAACAGAAGTTATTGTTGTTCAAGACTCTGTACATCTTTGGGGAACTATCATATTTTGTGTACTAGGACTGATAGATTTGCAAATAAGCCATGAGTTCCCAGTCACCAACTTGGTTTCTCTCCTGCTAATAAATGAATCCCTGGGTACTCTTTGATATAACATTAGAATCAGTTTTTATTTCAGAAGAAAAAAATTACATAGAGAAGTCATAGCTGTTTCCTCTGTCTAGATGACTATCAGCATTTCTCAAATGCTTTACATTCTATTAGCTAGGGACCTCTTAGGCACTGTAATGGCATTTGTCATCTTCAAAAGCATGACCTGATTTGGTAAAAAACAAGTTCATAAAAACCCAACGCTTGGGTATTTGCACAGAAAGGTTTACACCACATAAAGTAAATTAAAAATTGGTTTGAATTTTTAACTACTGCAATTTCTTACACAGAAAACACCTTGAATAAAAGAAAAAAAAATAATCAGATATGTAGAACAACAAAGTTGAGAAAGGAAAATGTCAGTTAAGCTCACTAAGGCTACACCTGGACCATCTGTCTTGTTTTTCATATCTTAATTTTCTGCAAAGTAAGCAGAAATGTTACTCAAGCTGATACCTCCCATCTAACACAGTATTTTATGTTGCTTAGAAAGCAACAGAATTGCACCATTTGTTCTTAGGTATACGACTTGAATGCTTTATATTTATATACATTTTACAGAATTGTGGACAATAAGGCAGAAGTGTTGTGAAGACATACTTCAAATATCTTGTTACTGTTACGGATACTAGTTGACTTTAAAAAAAACCTCTTGGTTTTTGTTTTTGGTTGGGGTTTGTTTTTTTTTTTGTTTGTTTTGTTTTGGTTTTTTTTGTTGTTTTTTTCAGCAGTGCTTCATTAAGATTACATTAAGTAGAATTTAAAATCATTTGCTTTTCATCTGATCTAGGAATAGAAAGATTCAGCTTATGTCTTGAAGTAATATTTTCTCAAGTAAGGAGTTTTAGCTAAAAAAAATATTCTTAGACTTCCTTTTATTAACTGTGGTCATTCTGTCTGCTTTTGCGTTGTCAAACTTTATATTTCATTATGCCTATTGTTGGAAGTGTGGGAAAAGCAAACCAGTGAAAATGCAAACCACACATTTCCTTAACACGTGGTGCACAGAACAAGCACAGGACAGGGAGGAGATCCAGTGATTTGTGTTGCCATGGCACCAAGGAGGAATGTGAAGCGAAGTGGAGGCCGCATGGTCCTGTTCTTCCACTTTTCTCAAGGATCATTTGACGTGACTATGCAGATTTATCTCCTGCTCTTCCCCTTCTCACAAGGACTGATTTTCAGTACTCTGCAGACCATCTCTCTCATTCTTCCTCTTTTCCCACAAAACCAGCACACACCTTGCACTGAGGAACGTGCTGTATTGTTACTCAAGAAACAATGGCTTGACCATAGTCCCATTCACACATACATACTTAGATAAATACTACCTGGTGTTTGTATCTAACTCAGATGATAATCTGATACAAAATCAGAGGGACAGATCAACAGGTTTGTGGTGCTTCCCCCCCACCGCCACCTCCATCCGCACCCCCGTGAAGGGACACAGTAAGATTTCGGCCCTCATCTATGCTGAGTGATTACCTGGGAATTAAGTGTGTGTGATTGCAATTGGTTTTTCTATGTAGTGCTATATAACAAACCTGCAGTTTGTGCATTTATCATAGGCAATCTCAAAGAATCTGTAGATATTGCATAAAAATAAATCATACTATCCATGAACCTGACCGCTTCTCCTGAATGCAACCAGACCTACAGCATATGGACTGTTTGTGCATCTGGTGTCAGACCTATAGTTACAGCCATAATTGGAATATCTATTAAGAGATAAATCCAGCTGCCCCTACCTCCTTTAATCTCTAAGGACTAGCTAGAATGCAAGAGGATTCATCTTTTACCAAATCAATTAATTACCTTAAATGCAACACCTATAAAACATAACATAAAATGTTGGTATAACCATATGCAAATGAAACTTTGTATTTTGACATTTTTACATGTGTTTCATAATTCAGACCGATGTTAATAGCAGTGGTGGCAATTAATAAGAGATACTTATACAAAATGTGTATTATATTGAGAAAGTAAGGTCTCAAATCAATTTCAGTTTTAGTCTAGTGTCTCAATATTATATTTTAGAATATGAAGTTAATTTTATTCTATTAAAATAAAAATCAGTTTTGTGAATATTCAATTAGTTCAGATAAAGTATGAAGTTAAGCTCTTTAAGTCAAGCAGAAATAAAACATCCGAAGTTCGAACCACAGAAAGGTGCAAACTTTCAATCTAGTGACCTTACAGAGTTGTTCTTACTTTTGAAGTGAAGAAATATTCAGGGAGGCTTCATCCTTTATGAAAAGGAGTATTTCTTGTTGTCTTTGATCTCCAGTTGTATTTACCTGAGAACTTCAGAATGTCTCTATTTGCTAAAATAGCATTATTTCTTTAACCCAAGTAAGTTACATCAATAACGCTGGTGAAGGAGTAAATATCTTTGCCAACATTTTTAACATGCACCTACTTAGGTCCTTAGACTCTTCTCAAGACTTTTGCTCTCCTGCAGAATAATCCGTCTCTAGTGTGTCATCAATGTGTCTGTAGAAAATGTTGCTGTTAAACATCAGTCCCTGCAATTTGCAGGATTGACAGACTTTCCTAAGTAGATATAATTATTTGTTATATATTTTAAGAACACTGCAACTTTATATCCTTTATAGGATAAAACACAGTATAGAGTTAATAGAAGTAGAATCAGCTTATCAGCATTTTTAACGTTCTCTTTGTACATCAGAATTCAGTAACATGTTCCCTGTAAATTGTTTAGGAATTCATACCCTAAGCTATGATTTATTAAATAACTAATTAAATATTGCATTTTACTACTAATTATGTTTGGATGTGTTGTATTAATGTTCACCTTAAAAGTGTAAACCCAGAAAATATTTATGTTAACATACTTTGATGTTGAAAGTAATTTGTAGCCAATTAGTGATTTTTATCTGGTGCTCAAAGAAGGTTCTCATCATCCATTTCAAAAATTTCAAATGCATAGTTGAGATTATAGATGAAAAAAAAAAAAAAAAAAAAATTTTCTGTGTCTTGAATATTCAGAAAATATGGTCTCACAGTAGCTTCATATGTTCTTTTATTCTCTCTGAAATACTTAAAAAATACTAGCCATATATTGCTTTTTCACTCTAAGGGCATGAATTCTTAAATTTTCCTAGCAACTTGCAAGAAATATTGGGATGTGCCTTTTGTCAGGTGCAACTACTAGTTTAATGCCTCTCTATGTTATGGCACATAACCAGAAGAGCTAGTTATTGTCTACAGTACACAAAAAACAATTACTTTTATTTTCATTACTTGTGCATTTGATTGGCAGAAATTGCACTGGAACATGAAGGCTTTGCCAAGTTTTAACATGATTCATAGGAAGGTTATTCTTCTAGCCTTTTCTGAGAGGTACAGAATTACAAAAACTGCACCTTTTAGATGAAAAATAATATCACTTTTTCAAATCTGTAAATAGTATAATTTTCAGTGGCTAGATAGCAAAATTAGAAGGAAAACAAAAGTGGTCTTGAAGCAATTGTAATGGAGATGCGTAGAAGATAAAGTCTTAGCTGCGTATGGCAAAAATATTGCAACTTTGTCAGGAAAAATACAGTGAACTGTCTGTATTTAATGTGTTAACAGCATTTTCAACTGAATATTTCAGAAAGTTTGATATCTTTCTAAATCATTCTGCAAGAACTGTTAGCTGGCATGACTTATAAATCAGTCAGCGTTTTTTGCAAATATTTCCATCAGTTATGAGAAAGGTACTCTCAGTGCTTGATAACTCCAATGAGGCTGAATGGCATGTAATTGCTTCTTTGTCAACTGAAGTAATTTAGCTGTAATAACAGCCTCCAGCATAAAATCAGCACCTTTATTATCTGAGCAGGGATTTTTTTTTTTTCCATTTCCTTGTTCTCCTAAATGAAGAATGGAATTCATACACATCTAGCATGGCCTAGGTAAATAAAAACAAGACACCTGAAATCAGATAGTTTTCTGTTAAACAAGTATAGCATTATTGTGATTAGTAAACTGTACAGCATTACTTTGGACATTTGGGATTAATTGTCTAAATTGGAATTAAATATTTTAATCTATAGAGTGTTGCAATATAGATGAATACATTAAGAAAAACTACTCACTGAAATTTTAACATAATGGGGGTTAGTAGTATAATATCAGAAATGAAATTCATTTTCTGATGCCATTGGTGAGAAATTTTTACCTATTTATTTTCTTCCAAATGAAGATGCAGATTAAATTACTTTTTCATAGTATCATAGTATCACAGGAATAATTTAGGTTGGAAAAGACCTTTAAGATCATCAAGTCCAACCATTAACGTAGCATTGCCAAGTCCACCACTAAACTATGTCCCATCTACATGCGTTTTAAATACCTCCAGGAATGATGACCCAACCACTTGTGAAGAAATTTTTCCTCATATCTAATCTAAACTTCCCCTGGTGCAACTTGAGACCATTTCCTCTTGTTCCATCACTTGTTACTTGAGAAAAGAGACCAACACCCACCTTGTTACAGACTCCTTTCAGGTAGTGGTAGAGAGCAATAAGATCTTCCCTTGGCTTCCACTTCTCCTGCTAAATAACGCCAGTTCCCTCAGCTACTCCTCATAAGACTTGTGCTCCAGACACTTCGCCAGCTTCATTGCCCTTCTTTGGACACTCTTCAGCACCTCACTGTCTTTCTTGTAGTGAGGGGCCCAAAACTGAACACAATAATCAAGGTGCAGCCTCACCAGTGCCAAGTACAGGGGGATGATCACTTTCCTAGTCCTGCTGGCCACACTATTTCTGATACAAGCCAGGATGCTATTGGCTTTCTTGGCCTCCTGGGCACACTGACAGCTCATATTCATCTGGCTATTGACCAACACTTCCAGGTCCTTTTCCACCACACAGCTTTCCAGCCACTCTTCCCAAGTCTGTAGCATTGCATGGGGTTGTTGTGACCCAAGTACAGGAACCAGCACTGAGCCCTGTTGAATATAATTGATCCAGCCTGTCCAGATCCCTCTGTACAGCCTTTCTACCCTCAAGCAGATCAACACTCCCACACAACTTCGAGTAGTTTGCAAACTTACTGAGGGTGTACTCTATCCCCTCAACTAGACCACTGATAAAGATATTAAACAGCACTGATCCCAATACTGAGCCCTGGAGATCCCAATACTGAGCCCTTCCCTTCCCTTCCCTTCCCTTCCCTTCCCTTCCCTTCCCTTCCCTTCCCTTCCCTTCCCTTCCCTTCCCTTCCCTTCCCTTCCCTTCCCTTCCCTTCCCTTCCCTTCCCTTCCCTTCCCTTCCCTTCCCTTCCCTTCCCTTCCCTTCCCTTCCCTTCCCTTCCCTTCCCTTCCCTTCCCTTCCCTTCCCTTCCCTTCCCTTCCCTTCCCTTCCCTTCCCTTCCCTTCCCTTCCCTTCCCTTCCCTTCCCTTCCCTTCCCTTCCCTTCCCTTCCCTTCCCTTCCCTTCCCTTCCCTTCCCTTCCCTTCCCTTCCCTTCCCTTCCCTTCCCTTCCCTTCCCTTCCCTTCCCTTCCCTTCCCTTCCCTTCCCTTCCCTTCCCTTCCCTTCCCTTCCCTTCCCTTCCCTTCCCTTCCCTTCCCTTCCCTTCCCTTCCCTTCCCTTCCCTTCCCTTCCCTTCCCTTCCCTTCCCTTCCCTTCCCTTCCCTTCCCTTCCCTTCCCTTCCCTTCCCTTCCCTTCCCTTCCCTTCCCTTCCCTTCCCTTCCCTTCCCTTCCCTTCCCTTCCCTTCCCTTCCCTTCCCTTCCCTTCCCTTCCCTTCCCTTCCCTTCCCTTCCCTTCCCTTCCCTTCCCTTCCCTTCCCTTCCCTTCCCTTCCCTTCCCTTCCCTTCCCTTCCCTTCCCTTCCCTTCCCTTCCCTTCCCTTCCCTTCCCTTCCCTTCCCTTCCCTTCCCTTCCCTTCCCTTCCCTTCCCTTCCCTTCCCTTCCCTTCCCTTCCCTTCCCTTCCCTTCCCTTCCCTTCCCTTCCCTTCCCTTCCCTTCCCTTCCCTTCCCTTCCCTTCCCTTCCCTTCCCTTCCCTTCCCTTCCCTTCCCTTCCCTTCCCTTCCCTTCCCTTCCCTTCCCTTCCCTTCCCTTCCCTTCCCTTCCCTTCCCTTCCCTTCCCTTCCCTTCCCTTCCCTTCCCTTCCCTTCCCTTCCCTTCCCTTCCCTTCCCTTCCCTTCCCTTCCCTTCCCTTCCCTTCCCT
>NW_020799097.1:29587642-29620773 GCF_003259725.1 Athene cunicularia | reverse complement strand
CCTTTCCCTTTCCCTTTCCCTTTCCCTTTCCCTTTCCCTTTCCCTTTCCCTTTCCCTTTCCCTTTCCCTTTCCCTTTCCCTTTCCCCGCCATGCTGGCAGCACTCCTGGTCTCTGGCCCTCCCTAAGGGCTTCGGTTATACACAGATGGGGACCTGTCCCCCATTGCTCCTGGCCCTGACCAGGTCCCGTCAGCTGCTGTGGCTGAGCTGCGGGCTCCTGGCAATTCTCTCAGCTCCCCCTGAGGTTTACCTAGTTCAATAAATCCCGCTCTGCACCTTGCTAGAGCTCTCTGCTCACCTCAGCAACTGAGCGTTTTTCTGCATCCTTTCTCATACTGTCAGAATCATTATGCTTCCTGTCAGACATGGATTGGGATAGCTTTGACTCCTTTCTCACCTTTTCTACACACAATCAGGTTTTGTCACTACTCCTCAACACAGCTAAAGCTCCAAGGTTCATTTCATGTCCCCAGATTCCTCTAGCCTACATTATTTCATCACCGTCTCAGGACTCCCTAGGTGTTGTATCATTTAATATAGTTCAGTCAAAACATGGCCACAGAATTAACCTTTTGATAAGGTGTTATTTTGCTTTTGAATTCCTCAAAGAGTTCACCTTGCCCAATACACACAATTTTTTTCTTCCTTTTTGGACATACTCCTCAGCTGACAGCTACCCTTCATGTCTTTGTTCTTTTCTTCTATTTCCTACCATCCCATTAGGATTTCCAGCCTGAATGACCAATTTATGGTACTGTTATAAAACTGTTGCAATTGTCTCTGCTTACAGTCCACTTAATCCCCTAAGGACTATTTTCTTCAGACTGAATACAGGCTATCCTATATCTCATTAGATATGGACCTTCAGGGAACTGAATTTCACCCTAAATGCTCACTTTCAAAGTATATATCTGTAGTTAGAATCCTACATGTAGTTGACTCATTTTTCTGCTGAATGTCACACCCAATTTCCCATCCTAATAATAAAAGAAAATCAAAGGAGATGGATAAGAATAGTTCACAAGGAATTGTAGTTATACCTGTTACAGCCATGACTTAAAATTATGGTACTATCTAGTTCAGTAAGATACTTTTACTGCCTTAGATTCAAGAGGAAAATAGAGCCATCTTTACAAAAAGGCAGTAAGAAGTTCACAAATCTCAGATAACATGAGTAAATGAGAATGACCCTATTCCGTTATTTCCCTTAGAATTCCATTTGTTTTAGCTTCTTATCTATTAGGAGTACACAACTCAAGGAAAGTGAAAGAATCTGTTTCCAGGAGTTTTTCTTGTTGTGCTGCAGCTTACCTATGGTTTGTGGCCAGCTAGTTTACTTCTAGAGGAAACTGCACTAATCTCCACTTGTCTTTGAAGAAGATATTAGATGCCAAGGTATTTCCATCTTCCTCAAAAGAAACCTACCATAATCAGGGACTTAACTGTGGAAATGTATCTGAACTAGCAAACATAAGGAAAGCAAAAATCAGAATTTGATCAGAAAGTGATCTTACACATAGTGTTGTTACGTTATCAGCACTTCAAAGAAATTTTTAAAAATTATAAGAACTTAGAAAAGGATTTATATTTTGGCCAGTCCTGACTCTATTCCTCACTGGTGCCACAGCACAATCTAAGCAGCACTCAGCAGCTGCTGTTAGGAGATAGTTTTTCAGTTTACTGAGTTACCTGAATTCTCCCTAGTCTCTGCTGTGTCTCCCCCTCTTCATCCAGATATTTTGAACTCTTATGGAAAATGCAGAGCATGTTTAGAGGCAGGAAAAAAACCTATTAGGAGCCACTCCGTCATAAGTTTATGTGTGGAAGAGAATCCTGGTGATACTATGGGCTTCTCCAATGAAGGCGTTTTGTATCCAGTAGTTTCACAAAACACATATTTGAGACCTGACTATCTTGGTTTATATGATTGTATAAGAGGGCATGTATGTGTGCTGCAGATAAGACATCAAATATTTTCCACAGTGAAAAGAAATCAGAGGAATTTCACCATTTGGTTTGGTTTTATCTTCTCCTGTAAGATCCACAGAAAGCCCAGCATGCTTTGTACACTGCTGACCTCTGATAAGTACTGAACATGTGATTTGCCTCCGTATTTCTGTGGCTGGAAATAACTTTTCCTGTTACAAATCTAAGCAACCCGTATGGTAGATTACAAATCTACATTTCACTATACTTTGCTTTTAATTATTTCATGCCCTCTCATCTGTATTTTTCCTCATTAAATATTCTTCAGTGACTTGGTCATCATTCTTTGTATTACAGGGAGAAAGAGAAATATCCAGTATCATAGTACCAACAATTTTCTGTAAAATGTAGGCTGAACTTTACTGTTACACATAACTGTCTGTAAATTAGTGTCGGCCTGATGTTCATATGTAATGATACTTTCCCAATCTTTTTCAAAGGAGACAGTGTGTGAAATGAAAGAAAATGATTGACACAATGGAACAAAAGTTGCTTGAATATAGTAATTTTGTATAATGGAAAAAAGCTCCACGATTATGCATACTCTCAGTAGGAAAGCTTTCTGTTTTCCTGATTGTCATGCTTCCAACATTTCCTGTCAAAATGGACTGTCTTGTAACTAATGAAGCAGAAAAATTCATGACACACAGGGTGTTTATCAGCATCCCTGTGTATTCGGCAAGTGCACCTTCGACCATGGGGTCAGCATTTAGACTGTGACAACCTCGTAGTCCTTTTTCATTACAAATATGTCTCTATGATTTGAACACATCAGCACATTTGTCTTTTTCTTTTTAATCTAAAATTTCAGGAGAAACATGTTCTGTTCACATGAATGACTGTCTAGACAGACCCTGTTGGAATGGAGGAACCTGTGAAGAAAACATAAACGACTTCAAATGCAATTGCCCATTTGGTAAGCATTTATAGTTTTTATAGAATTGCTAGTTTGGCATAGTGTGTGAGTTCTGCATTTGTTATTTGAGTGCTATAAAGTCTTATATGGTGAAAGCATTTTGCTTACATTTTGAAATATACAGAGCTAGTTATTTAGACTAATAGGAAGGAAATTTTTCTCTATGAGTGTCCATGACAATTTTCTTTTGACTAATTTTTACAAATAATAGATTACTTAGATTTGAAAATACTTGTAATACTGGAACATACTGGTAAGGAAATATGACAGAACTGGAGATTTCCAATTTATAGTGTCTATTTGTATAAATACTTTATAGGAAGACATTCCTTCAAAAAGTGTAGGTTTTAGACAGTAAAACATGTTGAAATTGAGCAAACATCCAAAATCCAGTCTTTGGAATCCTGCTGTGCTGGCCACATTACTCACATCTAAAAGAATTGAACACTGCTCTAAGGTATGTATGACCACAATTTGGTTGCCTGAGCATGTGCCCTTTGTGCCATCTAAAATGCTCTTAAATATCCAAAATATTGTATGAGGCTGGAAAACACAGTACAGGATATAAGGGCCATTCAAGATGGATCAGGCCAGGTGGCAACTAAACTAATCACACAGTGTGAAAAAAAAACCCACAACAAAATAAAGGGAGAGAGGAATATAATGCTGAAGATTTTGCTGTACTAATAATATATACGCCATATAATTTGGGATTTTGCATGTTACTGTATGTTGTCTAAGAAAACGTAGAAAAGGATGGGTTATAAATTCTTGACCTTAGAAATCCTTTGACCAGGATCAACAGGTTTTATGCATATTCTATAATCACTGAGACCAAAGGAGGTTGGGGTAGAGATTTATCAGCTGGTAAGTTAATTCATAAAAATGGATACAAAATTATTGATACATTCTATATATTAGTAATTGACATGTGCATATATAAGCTCATTTTTACTGTGGAAAATAAGGTCAGAAAACTGTATTTATTTTATACAGTCATGGTCTAAGAAGGTTTACAGTACTGGGGTGTTTAGGAGAGAAACTGATAGCAATCAGTAAAACCTGGAGATGTCAGAGCACTGAAACACAAGTCTCCAACATTCCTCTCAAGCAAAGCAACAGATCTTTAAGAGTACTTGATTGTACTTAAAATCGACAGACCCTTAAATGCTTTAAGGGTGATATTCTGCTGAGTTGGCAACTGAAGACAATTATATGTCCAAAGGTAAGATGCTACTTTCGTGTTTGCTGCTTCATTGGGACAAACGTAGACATGTGTTCAAGTCTTTTACTGCATAAGTGCTGTAGCTAAACAATAACACAAACGTGATTTCCTTTGTTCTTCTGAGAGAGATTCTCACATTCAATGCACTACTTTGTTACCCACGTTTAACTCTCATTGGTGTTCACTAACACTCTTACATACAGGAGATTTTGGAAAGAATCATCCTGCACCTCCTTCCACAGATCTAGAGGAGATCTCTTTCAGCAGAATGTGTGTCAGTGATCAGAAAGGAAATTGTTGTGACATTGTCTTAGTAGTAGTTTGTTTCTAAAGAAAAGTCATTCACTCTGTAAACAGGCCTCATCCAATTAATTTTTATTGTCATTCTATGTGTGTGTGTGTGTGTGTGTGTGTGTGTGTGCGCGCACGTGTGTGTGTGTGTGCATGTATGGTTTGAGTGTCTGTAACTGTTTATTCCTTTGTGTTGTGCCTCTGAGGTTAATCCAGGTATTCATCTGGAACAATGAGGTTTATGTAATGGACACATATACACTAGAAACTATGAGCTTCATTCTACTGACATAGCAGTCAGTATCAACATCACTCAAAGGATCAAGTAACTCACAGTGAACCAGAGGTTATCTGTAGAAATGATCAGTTATTTTTGAAAAGAGTTTGAACTTTCTGTACTACTATTTGCACCTATGTTATTAATACAATGGCAAGCTGAATTAGAGGGGGGAAATTGTGTAGTGATGTGCATACCTAACAATGATCTGAAAAGAGAGCAATTTAAATCTAAATATGAAACAGATTCCCTTTGTGCCTTTGGGTAAATTAATTAATATCCCAGTTCATATTCTCTAGGTGAAGGTGTAGATAAACAAATGGAACCATCTCACAAAGATATTGCAAAGATTAAATAGATAATATCTCTAAATTGACTGAAAACAGAAGTCACAGTGTTACTGGATTGTTTTACTGCTAGCTTGGTTCTAACAAGAGTATCACTTCAAAAGATAAAACAACTAATGAGCTAATCCTTAAGTGAAAAATGGCAATATTTGCCTCCATACTTTTATTGACAACCAGTTTCATATCGGATTTCTGAAAAAAAGAAAGGTTTCTCTTATCAGAGGATCTTTAGTTGATGTCTTTTATAACTAACCAAATAATAAAAACATTGAACAAACCACATGTATTCAATAACAAAATAGAAGAGAGCACAGAGAATTTGGATATGCCATAATGATCAAGTTCTTGTAAATGAAAATACTTGTATCCTCAACTGTCTGTCTGACTAGACCACCAATTAATTGTTTTTCTCTGCCTGTTTTTCTTTGGAATACATTTTTATTCATTAGGTATGTGGCTGTTACTTTTCCACTTTTTTGCTTTGTCTGCTGTTGTTTGAAACAGTCTCTGGCTGTATCTTATTTTTATGTGTATGATGATGTCTTCCCAAATTAGACCTTTCAATATTATCACATATGCAGCAATTAATGAACATAAAGAGCTTTCCCTTATATGCAGTGGAGCTTCTAATTTTATTTAAATTATTATTTTACAAGGAATTGTAACTCTATTTAACTAGATACAGATTAAGATACTTTTGTTGGACAAGAAATATGTCAGTAGAACCTCTGCCATGTCAAAAGTAAGCAGCACTACTTTTTAACCAGCTAAGAAATTTAAAGACAGTCCTAGGAGTTATATACATTAAAATTTAATGAGGATTTTTTCTTCAAATTGTGTCATAACAGTAATGACATTTATTTGGGGATATGAGAGCATCAGTTATCTTGTCCAACTTAGAAGGAAAAGGATTAAATTTTCTTTTAGTTTTCCTTTCAGAAATTGCTGATGCTAAACTAAGCAAAATCTGGAAGGACTCCTGAAGAGTTTTATATTAGCAGTGGGTAAAGATAGTTTAATGAAGTAACTTGGCATGGCTTAAGAGTGAAGAAATGCTGTATAAATAGTAAACTAATATGTTTTGAAAGGAAATAGTGTTTTGTATCTTCATCTTATATAGTTTCTTTGTGCAACATGGATGAAATAGTAGGAATTTTCATTATTAAGATCTATATTTTTTAAAAAAGCTCATGTACACACGATAGATAGTGTTGTGTCTGCACATGCATAACTGCCCCAATGAGAATGCAAATATGATGGATGAAGGGCTGGATTCTTCACTGTACTGTGGGGTATAGACACTTTGTTGAATCTGAAGAAGTGAGCTAATTAGCCTGGCTGTTTAACAAACAAGATTCATTAACCCAACAAGAAAGCTATGATGATAGTTATGCTGCTTCTGATACTGAAGTAAACTCTTTCAGATATTGTGTCTTTATAAAGAACTATATTTAAGAAGTATAATAAACTTTAATTGCTGGACTGTTTGTGCTATATATGATCATTAAAACAACAGAGAATAATTTTTTATTTATCTAAAAGAAAATAATGATATTTTTTTTCAGTAGCCTTAGAATAGTAAGATACACCACAAAAAAATGAATATAGCTGTGGAAAACAATTTATGACCTAAAAATATTTTAGTAGTGTTGTATTATATGAATTCCATTTGTTGTTTTCCACTGAGCATCCTCTAATATCGTTCAATATGTTCTTAGGTGAAGAATCTTGGGGGATATAAAAACAATTTTATAAGTGAATAAAAGATTTTTTTTTTTAATGGTATACTTTTTTGAATATATACCCCATATTTCTCTAGCTTCACGGTATGTTTAGAGCTGTAAAAACCCAAAATTTAAAAAACAAAACCAAAAACAGAACAATCATGACATAGACATTCCTAGTCCAAGATCTTCAATAATTTAAAATTAATATTTACATATTTTTAAAGTAGGATATGTCTGGAATAAGTACACAATGACCATATACTGTCAAAATATTTAAATATAATGGATAAGAATTCAATTCTAAGTAATAGAGAAGTTCATAAAAACTTGAAAAGAACACTTACTTCCAGAAAACTTCAAATTTAGGAGGAGTATGCTGGATTCTTTTTTCATTCCTTTATCCAGTGTCAGAAATGCAACTGACTTAGTAGGGATAAATATGACAGAAAACACATTTTATTTTTCAAGAAAGAAAATCCAAATTTTAGAAACTAAAAGGACACCTATAAGTAAATTCTTCATCTATAAAAGCTGCAAGGAAGGATGGACTGAGTGATATAGACATGAACTTTGATTTAGGAAATCAGCGTCAAGTTCTATAATACTCCAAAGTGAATTTTTACAAATTATTTCTAATGCCACAAAGTTTAGTCAAAAAATCAGTTCTGTTAATATGAGCTACAGAACAGTGCTGATGGCAGAAAGTTTTGAGCTGAAGTTTCTGATCACTGGCTTCTGCTCATACAAAGCTGATTTCTAACTCTAACCTTCACCTGGATCCTTGGTGACAGTTCAGGTGTGCCTTCTCTCTCCAGACATCTACCCAGATCTACCTCAAATGCTTCTGTATCCTACACAGTTAAAATGACCAAATAAAGTTATTTGTTTTAGTTTTAGTTTTGAAACTTACATATACTCCATTCTTGAGAAACAGGGTTGCTCTTCCTTGTTAATAAATCAGAAGTAATATATGTATTTAACAAACCTAAAATATCCACATATATGTGCTAATTTTATAGAAATACTCCTTATGCTTTATTAGTTATTGTCAGGTAGTTCATTGTCTTAATATGTTGTCCGTTCTAACACTAAAACTATTATTTTCATTTGACATCTCCTTTCAGCAGCTTTAAAAATAATTAATTAAAATTCTCTAAGGTAGAGCTGAGATATTTTTAGAAATTATTCCAGTACTTCATCCTGTTGTGGATAAGATATTGTCACTAAATAGAATGAAATGAGGTTATTTAATCATACAGATATTAGATTCACATAAATATATCTCAGCGTTGTTGGAAACCTGACATAACTAGAGTCTTGAATTTTAAAAATACATAACTGCAGAAATGTCTTGCCTTTTAAGCATTTAGGTTTGGTTGTTAGAAGAAATTTTTTCTTGCTTTTTCTAAAATTCTATTGTACTATACCCTAATTCTGTATCACAACATAAGAACCCCATCCATCAAAAGGTATAGGCTACTTTGAGTAATGAACTCTTGTGGGATTCTGCTTTTGTGACAGAGAACAAATTTTCTGGCATCTCAAGATAAGAAATAGGACAAAGAGTGACATAAAATGGATAAAATAAAATAGACCAATATCCTGACAATAAATTATTTTTCTCCAAGTTGAGTCTGATTTTCCCACAATGCTCACTGGTAAGTCATCTGCCTGTCTTTATCTCAACCTGTGAAATTTTTCATATTATTTTGTCACGCCATCCTGTTGAGGAGGGGGAGTGAGAAAGCAGCTGGGTGGAGGTCTGGCAGCCATTCAGATGTAAACCCACCACACACCCAGTCTTAGGGATCATCAGATTTAATGAAAAGTAAAAATAGGAACCTTCACTGTTTTAACCTCCTCAAATATGTCTTGCACCTAAGGACAATGTTTGTAACAAGAAAGCTCTAAAATACTTAAGTCCAGGTTAGCCAGTGATATAATTAACATGAGGAATTCTGTTTAAGATTCTTGAAATATGGCGAAAGCACCATAACAATAAGCCCTATAAGCAGGGTGGAAAGGCTGTAGATAAAGCTTCTGCTTAGTACTTTGACAGAGGCAAGTGCTGCACCTAAGCAGATATGCCTGGAAGATGGCACTGGAAAATCATGGAATTCACGAGGAGTCTGAAATCTGTGTTCCAACAGAGCAAGAAGTCGTAATAAAATAATACTTTCTAGAAAGATGTTTTTGATCAATTCTATCAGAAGAAACTCATGCCCTTTTCACTGGAGCGGAGAAAACCTCGAGCCAGAATGAAAGGGCTAAGGAAAACATGATAGACAGTAGCAGTAGGTCTCTTTCCATCATTCATTATCCCTGTGTGTTCATCATCAGAAGCATAAGGACTGATCAATATTGATTAATTTATAATCTGAATTCAGTGTAATTAAACAACAACATAATGCCATCTTCACCAACAGAAGGAATTGCTGAGGATATTTCAGTGATGATATATAAGCAGCTAGTATATGATATTCGATTTAATGTGTGCTTTGGAGCTAACATAGCATTGGCTCAATAGAGAGTGAATATAATTCTTCACACGGTCTGTCAAGAAAACTGAAGGGCAGATAACTGACGAGGAAGCTCTAAAGGGTTTTGTTAAGACTTGTTAAAGATTAATGTGCCCACGAAACATTTTAGCTATCAGTGAGTGAATCAGCATTTTCAGGAAAAAAAAAATGTCAGCGGAAAGTGTAAGATCTGCTCTTGTTCCAAACAATAACATGCACGTTTTCAAAACCCATGGATTCGTTGCCCCTATATTTTACTGCCTTGGATCTTCATTGTACACTCTCCTTCTTTTATGTGACTCAGACTGTTTTATTTGCCCCTCATGGTTTTTGTCATTTTGACAAATTATATTGCTCACTGAAACACTTTTTTTTTTTCTTTTAAGTTTGTTTTGTATTTGTTGCTTTAGGTTGTTTTCTGAAGATGTGCCACTTGTTGCTTTTTCCATTCTTCTCCTGATGTCATTTAACACTTCTTTTCTTTGATGATAATTAATATTTGAAACTGATAATTAATAAACTGTGTCAGATATGCTCATACAGACTAATTAAACTTCTGTTTCTTACAGGCAGGTTAGTTAGCAAGCATTTTTAACCTGATACATATTTTGTTTACTTGTTTTAATTTTAAACATGGGGTTTTTTCCTTTTTTTTTTTTTTTTTTTTTTTTTTTTTTTTCTGTTAGTTGACCAGTTCATGTTACATTCATATAGAATAAATAATTTAAGCATTTCAAATTTGGGGCTAGTGTTTATACATGTTTTCTTCTTCCTTTTAGTTCACTCTAGGTAAAACATTGTCTAGAATGCCATGATAACCTTTTATGGAGAGAGTGACCAACTCTTTTACTCACCTTTCATGTCTAATCTTTCAGCTAGGTGGGTGTAGGAGTAAAATGGAAGTTTTCATTTGTGTATGTTTCAGTATAGATGAATATGCCATTAGTCATTGAATTGAATCTGAAAAGTTCTTAATGTTGAATCTTATTTTGAGAAAAATAAAATAATGAATGACTTGAGGAAGATTAATTTGTTAAAAAAAACATACAGACTAAGCAGCAGCTAAATAAAATTGTAGCAACAAAAAGATTTCTAACCCAACTGTTTCCATGACAACCTCCCTTCTCAGAGTTTCAGAAACCATTTCTATGTTACTCCTGTGCTACTTGTCACTTGCATTGTATGTTATTTCAATGGATACATATTTCTTTTTTATCCATATAAAAGAGTCAGGTGAAATACAGGATAGAAGGTATTTCTTTGTTTGTATTATAACAGCGTCCACGATGCCTGATTTATATTAGGAAAAATTATACAATGTGCTTCATGTATGTGTTTTCATTTTATGGTAGGCATTGATCCGATCCAGAAAGTTCAATAGGGTTGTTTGGTTTGTTTGTTGTTTTTTTTAAAATGCAGTCATCATTGTTGTGAACAACATAGGAAATGATTGGATATATTAAGTATTGCTTTCGTTATTTTGTAGTTGTAGAGACATGAATTCAGGTGGGTTGAAAATTTTGCTAGAAGTACCAGTGTCTTGTACCAGAGCTTAAACTGAGGGATCTTAGATTTATAAGTTTTAAACAGCTGAGGGTGGATGAGATGAGATGAATCCCAGCTGAAGTGCTTTTCTCTGTTACTAGAGACATTGCAGCAAAAGTGGACAGAGATGTCCTTTGTTTTATTTTGATGCCTTACTTCAGTCTTTACAGCTGAATTTTAGGGATTGATTTTTTTTTTTTTTTTTTTTTTTTTTTTTTTTTTTTTTTTTTTAATTCATAGAGTTTTCTTCTCTGTTATACTCATTATACATTTAAGGTTCCCAAAAGGGTTCATCTACTTTAATAAAGCACAATTTTTTGCTTTAATCCAAGGCTGGATCTGAAAAGGACACATGGAAAATGTGTATATATTATAACTAAATGTGAAACATCAAAGAAATAACATGAGGGAAGTTGTGTGCAGCAGGACGATAAGGGCAAAATTGCAGTCCCTATATGGCAGTGAAAATAAGCTGTAATAAGGCACCATTAAAAAGTTCAATAAAATGAAACCTCACAAAAGCTCCCCCACAATTTTATTAAGTTCAAAATAACTGGCAGTCCTTTTTAAAGAATAACTCAGGACTGAAATAGTAAAGCTACTGCTTGAATTATTGAAGTACCCTGACAATGTTTGAGGCAAACTGCACACTATCTGCATATGTTATGCCTCCCACAATTGAAAATAAAAATTTAAACTAATTAATAGCATGGTTTTGTTGCAGCCAAATTACAGTCTAGGCTGCCCACATTATTCATCAGTTGCTTCATCCAGACTTAACAGGCAGTCCTCAAAATCAGGTACACAAGCCAAACACAACCACAGATGCCTTAGACCAGATTCACACAGTTCACTTTAATAATAATAAAACAATGCTGATGTAATTAGCAGTAAAATAAAGGCTATCCATGATCAATTTGGCATGGCTGTTTGTTAATAAAAGAGGACCTACACAATTCACTGGGATTTACTACAGCAGTATGTACCCAAACTAGGGGCAGCTCTACCCATGCTACTAGTTATGCTCAACTTTAATGTTTATCTACACTATTAAATTGGGATCCCTTTACAAGATTTATTGATTTTTCCACAAAAGATTACACTTTTCTTTGATTTGGGAGCCAGTTATGTCAACTACCTTTCATTATGTATTTTCTTAAATAGCCTGTATATCTTAGACAACATGTTAATCTATGGACCATCTACCTGAATATGTTTTTCTTTGGTTACACACTGACTTTTTAAAGATATTGTATCTTACTGATGTTTTTCCTAAATAAGGTTCAATATAGCCTTAAAACATTCTTGGTCAGATGTATAGTTTCAGTTTAGAGTTTAGATTTTTTATGATCGCTAGAAATTCAAGTTACATATCAACAATATAAATATATTGTATAAACACAAACTAATTTATAAAATATACATATAATTCCTCTCTACCTGTTGTTATTATTATCTATTAATGATTGTTAATGTAAGTAATCAAACCTGCTTATGGAAATTTATTTGATTTAAGAAACAAAACCACAGGTTGGGGAAAAATGTCTGTATGTACTTTCTCACAGAAATATTTGAAAGGAAGAATACTGACTTTTATCTTTTCTATAGGTGATGAATTTTTATCACTGAAAGCAAGTAGGAGGTATTTCTCTCACTAAGTTCTATGTAAACATATTTACTTACGCCTCCAATAGTTTTCTCTATCTCCCTTTAAATTTTCTTAATTGAATAAAAATACAGATTTTTTTGCTTGAGCCTGGATGATGAACCATGGTGTATTTCATGGAAATATGTCATCACTTCATCATTTCTATGCCCCCTTTTAATAAAATGCTTATACTCCTGTATGACAATACAACCCTGCTACATTTTTTGTAACTGTCTATGACTTGAAATTGGTAACAAGGCTGGGAAAAGATACTTCACATCCTCACAGACCAACTTTGAATAGCAAATTTGTCATTGTTTAACACTGTTACATGATGAAAAATCAATCCATTGCAGTTAGTGCAAGAAGATCTGTTTAGACTTCTAGTCTGTCATCATAACCAGGCATGGTTATTCTCCCCAGCCTTTTTTGAATAAACTATGGTCAAATAGGAAATTGGATATCTGTTTTTCTTTCTACTTACCAGGCAGGGATCCAGTGCATAACCCATCTGAAAGTATTCCCTGAGAGGACTCAGCAGCTTGCTTCCTCAAGCTTGTAACTAAGCCTGTGCCAGCTGTGTCAGCTGGACTTCCAGAGAATAAAAAGTATGCTTCTGACAGCTGGATGGGGAATCTGTGCATCAGTCACCAGAGAAACAGAGAACAGTACAGATTACATACAAACCCAAGAGAAATATTCAGTTTTGTTAACTGAGATTTAGTTAAAAATTGCTCTTCTTTGGACTTGGTCCAATTTAAGTTTTATTTTTCTTTTTCAAGCAAGTCCATTTAACTTCCTTCTCATGGAATTAACTTTCCTGTAATCCAAGACAAACTTTTAGGTTCTTTTTTTAGATGTATTGGTTTTGACTGGGATAGTGTTAATATGCTTCATAGCACCTCATATGGTGTAGGGTTTTGGATTTGTGACCAAAATAGTGTTGATAACATTCCAGTGTTTCAGCTCTTGCTAAAAAACATCAAGGCTTTCCTGCTGGTGAGTAGGCTGGGGGTGCATAAGAAGTTGGGAGTGGGCAGAGCCAGGACAGCTGACCCCAACTGACCAAACCACACCATCCCATACCATATGATGTCATGCTCAGGAATAAAAGCTACAGGGAAGAGGAAGAGGGGATGTTTGGAGATAAGGCATTTGTTTTTCCAACAAATCATTATGCGTGCTGGAGCCCTGCTTTTCTGGAGATGGCTGAAGACCTGCCTGCTGATGAGAAGTGGTAAATGAATTCCTTATCTTGCTTTTCTTGAGTGCACAGCTTTGATTTCCCTATTAAACTGTTTTTATCTCAACCCATGAGTTTTTCTCACTTTTGCCCTTCCAATTCTCTCCCTCATCCCACTGTGGGGCAGTGAGCGAGTGGCTGTGTTGGGCTCAGCTGCTCACTGGGGTTAAGCAATCACATTACCATATCTTTTCCTCCTTGTTTTCATTCCTCAAAATGAGGTGCAATGATATACTAAATATTACTAAAAGCATTAATATGTCATCATAGATCAATGTATATTTTCATTAAACAGATTTGTTACGTATTCTTGTATGCTTTGAGATAAAATTAGCTCAACTGTTGCCTATCTCCAATAACACAACAAATAGTTCATCCCACCAGTCATTTCCATTCTTTAGGTATATGTAGGAAGTTATCGGTGAATATTTCTTTCTTTCACTCACCAACATCTTTCTAGTTACCTTTTTAACTTCAAATATTCAGTCTTTCAATACAAATTATCTTCTCCTTTATTTCAACAGCTTCTCTGGTGCCAAGGTACCTGCAATAGAATGGCATGTTTGACTGTGATACCACATGAACTGTAGAAAATTTCAGCTGCCTTCATCCTCCATGTTGTTAGCTTTGTTGAATTGCATTGACTTTTCTTCTGCAATCTTACACTGCAAACTCATATCTATGTTGCTACCCATGGTCACCCACAGTCTCCACTGAGAGAGAAAGAGTTCTCTCTCAAAGTTTCTCCCATTTGCAAGATTTTGTACTTGTTTAATTCCTGTGGACCATTGCTGTAGTACAAGGACTCAAGTACTCTTCAGTGTGAAAGGAGGATTACCTTTATCCAGTGCTGTGCTAAAGGTACATAGCTACAGGTTTTGAGGAAGACTGAAGGAAAAGAATGAATTAAATAAGATTATTAAAATGTTTGTTTCATTTTTTCCAGAATGAGGCCCCTGACAGAGCTATGCTCTATCTTTAGAAAGAAAATTAGTCTAGGATAAAAATAAGGTACAAATAATACTTCAAAGTACAATTATTATGTTGGTATGTTGTCATGGAATATCTCAGTTACATGTAAAGACCCTATTTCAAACTAAAGATATAAAAAAAACACAAACCAAAGAAAAACAGTGTGATTAATACTGAATATGGATTTTTTTTTTTTCTAGTATCAAGTGCTAATAATTTTTTGGTTTAGTTTGAGGTTTTTTTGAAGGATCTAATGATTTTGATTTATTCTGCCTGTTTTGCCAAAATCTTGCCAATAATAATTATGACATATATTAAATCTGGATTCACAAAGACATGCAATTTAGTGTTAATGTTATCTTTCCTACCTTCCTTTGTAGGGATGGAAAGAGGGAAAGGCTTTTACAGTAGGCAGTTCAGATCACAAATTAAATTTCATTGCTCTGAATAATTCTCTGGAGTACTTTCTAATCATATTAACTATGAACTGAATACTAAGAGATTAGCACCACTAGCTACAGTTAGTTTTTTTGACACTTCTCTTCCCCTTATTAACTGAGAAAACCAAACACATCTTAAAATTATTTGCATTCTTTTAATGCAGCACTGGAATCCGTAAGAATTTTCTGTCTGTAATCTAAAATCTATTGAATAGCTCTGAAGCCCTGTGAATAAGAATGTATTCCTTCAGGATATGTAGAATTTAAGGCAATAGCTATATAATCTGCTACAAAGGTTTTAACTCAATAAGATTTGAATGTATTTTGCTTCTGTATTTTTTCCTCATAATTTTAGATTTTGCAAATTATTTGTGAATATTTCAAAACTAACTATTTATGAGTAATAATTGTGGTCTTAATAGGTGTTCACTCTGCCTAAGACAAATCTTTTAAAAGAGTTTTCATTGACCAGACTTTGCCATGGTATGACTGAACATACATCTCTGCCACAAACATCCCTGTATTTACCCAAATTCTTCAAGTGTCTATGGGGGAAAAAATCCTGCTCATTAGCTTCAGTGGCTGTTGTCTGGATAAGCTTGCAGGTCTGAAGCAAAACACTTCTGGTTAGGTGACTAATGTAAACAGGTTGAAAATCTGTTTATTTTTAATATTAAGCATTCCCACTTGATATTTCCCTTTTGTCTCAAACATGACACAGAAGATATATGAAAACATTCTTTTAACAAGTTTTCCTGTTCAATAAGCCAAAATTATGTAGGGTCTTATGCATTCACATATAATTCCAGCTAACAACAAAGAAAGTGGGTTACATTGGTTCTCTGGCCTTTATGTTCAGAAGCATTTTTTTCTCTTTTAATTTTCAGTATTGAATCAATAAGACCTCTCTTTCAGGGGCTGGGAAAAGAGGAGAGCAGTGTCAGAGGATGGAAGACCAAATGTCTGTTGTTAAAACACTTGAAATAATATAACATCTGTAAGGGCCAATATTTAACACACCTCTAAAAAGTTTAACATAGTTTCAAATCTCCCTCTGTTTTTCAGTGGTATTCAAAATCTATTGTAGCTTTTTTACCAGTAAATTAGTTACAATGTCTGAGTTATATTTATTACTATGTCTTCAAGATCTAAAAATAAATAAATTTAAGTATGGCCTAGTTTAGGCAAATTGGGCCTTAAGGTATGCTTAAAAATATATAGCTTTTCTTCAGCCTCAAGCTTTTATATGCCTGATTTTTCTTTAAAATTTATGTAATATTTTGTCCAAATCCTAAGGAATTTAGATCAGATTAAACATCTCTCTTACTTCCTCATCCCTTGTCACAAGTTTTAATAATGTATCAAATCCAGAAATCCAGTGAAACATTAACTATTTTTTTTTTTTAATACATCTCTAGGTACACTAAAAGCCACCTTCTCAACCAGTGCCAGTTCTTTTATACAGTCCTGCAGTACAGCTCAGTAGAGATAAAAATGCAAAAAACTTGCTAAAAATATCAGCCATACAGCTCAGTAGAGATAAAAATGCAAAAAACTGCTAAAAATATATGCTTATCCCTGATAGGTTAATTCTTGGCGTAGTGATCCCCTCAGTAATGTCCAAAGTGTCAATATGAATGCTTCAAATGATGTTGCTACAAAAAATATAGTAGCAACACATGACCATAATCATGTTCATTCAGCTACTACACATGTACATTAGTGATGTACTCTAATGTTTTTGTTTTGTTTTGTTTTGTTTTCCTCCTAATGCTCATTACCAACAGCTCCTTTCTAGGATCTACAGTCATGGTACACACACACACAAACACACACACACACAAAATAAAAGCATACGTTAATCTACAGCCCTTTATCTACCATTAATAAAAGGAGATTTGGGATTCTGTGGAGAGGGAGGTCCTTTCATTGGCCATTTATAATCTGAACTTCATCCTGACAGCTTAGTTCTTTACACACAAAAATTACTAAACACACAGAAACTAAAGGTGTTTCCCTGAAAATAAAATTATATTCTGGTCTCTTTAATTACATAGTGCTGTCATAGTTCTAGGATTTATTTAACTTGGTAAAATATGTAAGTCTAAATTGTCCTTGTAACTGGAACATCATTTGGAGAAGGTTTATAAAATCTTTAATGTTTGTTGTTTATTATACCTTTTAGAATTCCCCATTGGTGGAGTTGCAAGTCTTCAAAACAGATCAGGTTTTCTCATTCTTATGCTTATGTTATACTTTATTTAATTCCCAGTGATTTTCAATTACTTCTTCAAAAACTTCCTAACCATTTGCCATTGCACACTCGGTTATCTGTCTGCCACATGCATTAGTCTGCTGTTAGCAAAAGTAGTTCCTTCATTTTAGAAATTCTTATTTGTGGAAAAATGCATGCTTAGATTTCATAAGCAATTTCCATTGGCTCATATATAGCCTAATCAAAAAATAAATCTAAAAAAAAAAAAAAAAAAACAAAATTTTTACAATACAGAATGTACATTCTTAGCTACTGTAGTCAAAGAATTAAAGACATGACTTGATGAGGACTGAAGCAGAAGCTTAGTCCTTCATGCCGTAACTTCCACCAGAAATTTAGTCATCCAGCTCTTTTGAGCTAGTCCTGCAATTTATAGCTCTACATTAAGCATGAGAAGACTCACTTGCCAGCAACTGGTTTGACCACTTTACATAGGATACAAAAAGAATCAAGAGTCCAATCTATATATTCACAACTCACCTTCAAATCTTATCTTGCATAAGGAAAGAAATTAAAACTCATTTGACATAACATTTTAAATGTCTACCAAGTGGTGATTCACAATCTAGAAATGCCTTAATTTTTTCACCACTGATGTAAAAGTCACTAGGAAGACTGGATCAGCTGTATGATGTAAATCTGAACTGTAAATATTTATGGTTAGTAACACAAACTCCATTCTTGGTTGTTAATTATCCAATTTTTACTCTTTTTTTCTCACATCTCTGTTGTCTGTTTTTTTGGGGTTTTTTTTAAGAACACATTTGTAAAGGTATATTTATGAAACAGCTTTCTCTTCCCACTCTTTTTGCTTGGAATTAAAACAACATACATAAAATAGAGGAGCATGGGACAGATAACATCCTGCATCACTGAAACCTGGAAGATTGAGAGCAGTATTTGCATATTTAGGTGTTATGACATCCTTATCATAGACTCTAATTTTTTTACATTTAAGATAACATGCCTAATTTTAGCCACCTGAAGGCCAAAATCCCTCATGAATTCTCCACTGTGTTAGAAGAGGAGAGCTAATGGTAAAGCTTTTCAGTCATTACAAGCATCATAACTCAACTTTCACACCCACAGAATATATAGAATAGAACTTTTAGACTCATGACTTTTTGGAATTTGAAACTAGTCAGTGAATTTAATACGCTTTCTTCATGAGTATGTGCAAATTACATAAAATTTACTTCATGAATAACGTAATCACATAAAGTTTATTCTTTTAAGATATCACAATAAATATAATGAGCTATTTAAATGCTTAAGATATTATTTCATTTCTTAGTCTCCATTTTCTAATTTTAATTGTCTGACAAATTTATAACAAAAATAGAACTTTTTAACAAGTTAAAAAGAACTGATTTTTGTATAGTTTCTAGCATATCAAATACTATCTTACTTTAGAAGGAGAAATTAATAGCTAAGACTTTCAAGAAATAATGAGACTTGACATTTCATAAAAAAGCTTTATTAGAATTCATATTAAAAAAATAGAATACTTTTACATTTAAGTAAGATTTATACCTAATAAAAAAGTCATATATTAAGTTGAATGTACTAGCTATCTTGTTGCCTTTTATAAAGGCAGATGATTTTCAGGACACATGAAGGAATATCAGCAAAAAGTGTCAATGTCTATAATGTTGCTGTCATTTATAAAAGTGAATTGATCTGATGATTGCAGTTGCTACCTGTGCATGAGATGAATCAAATAATTATTTATTTTACTTAATGAAATCCACAGAAATCATTAGTTATACTAGATGTTTTCTAACTATTAATTTTCTATGTTATAAGAATTTCTATGTCATTACCAACCAAACTTGATTGCTCACTGAAATGCATGTGAGACGCCTCCAGAAGAACAATCCTAAAAACAGTGGAAGGAATATGATGTGAGTTAATTAGGTTTCTTGAGGAAGTACCTGATGTCATGTTGAAACTAGTATTTAGAATTTTTATTCTTTACATCTATAATACCATGTGGTTCAGATGCTTTTCAAATTAATATGACAAAAGTCAGAAAGGTCTTACCAGCTTTTCATTTCTGTGCTCTGAGACACCTGAAACCAGTTTAAAAGTCTGATTTTCTCAAAGTATTGTTCCAAAAGAGTAGCCTACAGAAAATAATGATTATCATTACTCTGCAATACATGTTTCCCATCTCCTTCCTGCCCTCAAATATGCCACCAGCCTTAGTAATATCAGAGGGAAGTTGCTTGGTCACAAAATACCAAGTACCACAGTAGCGCTCCTAAGTTTTGGGATTTTCTTGTGCTGCAGATAACTGGTTTTACTGCAACATGTATTTACATGGGAAAAAAAAAAATAGAGTACCAGTGTTCAAGTGTAGCTACAGATGTGGCATCTTAATAGAAAGATTTCAGAAAGCCGAACAATATGGACTTTGTTGGTTGTTTACAGTGAATCATGTGAGTTAACCAAGGTGAATGTAGCTTTGAAAAAGAGCTTACTTTATAAACTGTTAGCTTTGGAAGCACTGGAGAAATATCAGAATGCTAAAATGTTGCCTCGGCTGTTAAACTGAATTCAGTTTCTGTGAATATTTTTTTATGTGGCAAAGAAAAAAAAAAAAACACAACAAAAACCAAAACCAAAACCAAAACCAAAACCAAAAAAAAAAAAAACAAAACCAAAACTACAACAAACCCACACCACCAAACCTAATAGAGAAATTCTGTTTGGAAGAAAAATGCCTTTTAGCCACAACTAAAACAAACAAAAAAGTGGTGTTGCCATAGTGCTTCATTTTCTTTCTTTCATAACCTATAAACTCTAATAATATTTCCATGATAAATCGTAGTCTTCGTGTTTTGAGGGATAGGTATTGCATATTCTGAGTCTCACAGCTACATCTTGGAAGCTGAAGTCAAGCTTTCTCAATAATTTAGGCCATTTTTATAAAATTATTGAAAGTTTAAAATTTAAATGGTAGCCCTGACAAAATGAAGTAAATCGAAACCATGTATCACTGAAAAGCGAACGCTTGTCTGGACAAACAGTACAGAACAACGTAGAAAAGAGGTCTAGGGAAAGTGAAGAGAGCATGAACACTACCTGTAAGGCCTGGGGTGTACAGCTGACTGAAGTGACGTTAAGTTAGCTCGATAGACAGCAGAGAGACGAATCAGAGAATGGGTAGGAGAGTGTGCAGCCATCAGCAGACGGATGTGGCACAACTGAACCATGCTAATTCTGCAAACACATTCAACTGGAAAAGATACTAGAGCCAGGGAACCAATACAATAACTTCTCTCTTCGGTAACAAATAAGAGAAGAAATATGATGTTCTGACAATCTCTGGCAACAAATCAGGTGCACAGAGTCCTGAAACTATGGAAAATAGCAGTTTGTCAAACGCATAGTCTTAGTAGCCATGCCATGGCACATGCTATATGGGTGCGCTAGCTCGGTCAGAGCTTTTATCTTGATCATTCTAACACATTTAATTAGATCCTTTTTACTGAGATCCTTCCCCCCACCCACCCTGTCCGCCAGTAATCTTCTCTTTAATTTAAATGTTTAAACTAATCTTTGGGAACACCTACAATTCCTTATTTAAAACATGTCTAGACACATGAAATTTGTTGTCTCATGTAACTAGCTCTATATGTCACAAATTTCTGCCATTCTATTTTTGTCATTATTTTTTTTTAAAAAAAAATATTTTAAAATTCAAAGTAATAATTAAAATTGAGTGCAAAAAAAAATTATAAATAAATATAAGACTGTAGGCCAGATAATGTTGCTGCAGGGTTTCTCTGCATTAAAGGGAATGTAACAGTCTCGTTGGATGAGTACACCAGCTAAGATACAGGTCAGAAGTTTCCATGTATTGACAGGAAAGATCAACTCACCCTACAACATTTACAATCAGTTCAATTCTGTATCATTTGCAGCTTGCAGACAGACTGTTTCTATTTCTGTAGTCTTGTTGCCCTAGAACACCCTCTTTCATTTCCTCAGAAGGCTCTGTCTTGTCATTCAGTTTTACTGATAAATATACAGGAGGTTTTTTCTTTTTGTTTAAATGGCAGACAGAAAAACCTGACTATAAAAGCTTTATTATCATTCAAGTGATTGTTCCTTATATATACATCAATTCCATGTACTTTATTTTAAAAATATAGCTAATAAACATAACAAATGTATTTATAATGAATTATAATGTAGCTACTCTCTGCAAAAATAGAATATCTGAAAATAGAAACAAAATTAGAAAAAAACATTAAACCCAAAATTCAATTTTTTATATTTTTAGTTGGGGTTTTTTTGTGCTTATCCTTATTAAGACCAGTTTAAAAATAATTTTATTTCCATTCTGCCTTATGGTGTCCTGCACATTAACAGATGAATCAAGCTGTTAACGAGCTATGATGAAAAAGCTAAAATGACCTAGTGCTCCAGTATTTCCTTACAATTAGGTGCTACATACATTTTTGAAAGGACATTTCATGTATTTCTCAATGCTAAAGGCATTCATCAAAATGGATTTTATGCTATTACTGTATTTTGTTCTTTTAGCTGAATTTCAATGATTACTTAATTACAGTGTACAATTGTCAGCCTGTTTAGTAGTCCATCACTCATGAATGATAGTAATATTCACAGAATCCAACTGCTATTTGAAAATATGCAAATTAACCTCAAGATTTTGTTACCTGCTACACAGATGGGGACTGTAGGATCAATACTCTGATCCTTAATTATTATGTAAGATACCTTTATTTGAACATGATTAATTATTTTTCAATAAAATTAAAGATATAAGGACACATGTATCAGAACAAAGAATCTAATTCCCAAGGAAGATGCAGGATTGGACACAGAATAATATAAGAATATACTAAAATACTATGCAAAACATGTTATGACATTGCTTTAATAATTACTATATAGCCAAGTGAATCCTCTCTTTGCTGTTTTTGTTTAAACTTTGAAGTTTATGATAAAAGGAATTATTAAGACCAAATTGTAGTCATAAAGTTTAGCCATACTTGGAAAGGAACGTTAAAGCCTTGATTTCTGCTTCAAAAATGGATGTTAATATCACAAGGCAAGAAACTTCCGTAGAGCCCCAGTACAACTCTCAGAAGTATGAGAGAAGTTGAGGTACAGGACAGTGCTAAATTTTTTCCTCACTGCAGTGAAAGTGGAGAACTGTAATTTAGAGTTGGGTTTTTTGTGTGTGGTTTTTGTTTTTTGTTTTTTGGTTGTTTGTTTTTTTTTTTAAAAAAAGTCACACTGTGTTTATGATTATATGATATTTTTAAAAAGTCCTTTAAGCCACTTCCAGCATTTTTATTATATTTGTTGTCCACACAGACTGAAAACTGCAGCCTTTCACCTTGCTGGAAGCATCACTGCTGTCAGACTGATTACTGAGCAGTAAGGTTTTGCATTCTTATGTGGCAAAAGCTGACACATATTTACCAAAGGTAAATTGAGTTTAACCAACCTGATTGCTTTCAGTGATGAAACAGTTTGCTCACTGGATGAGGGGAGTGCTGTGGATGTTATCTACCTTGATTTCAGTAAAGCATTTGACACAGTCTCCCACAACATCCTTGCTGACCAGCTGGTTAAGGAATAGACTAGACAGACAACAACTGGTGGAAAACAACCTATACTGAGTGCAAAGGATGGTGGATGGATCAGAGTTCAATACTATTTAATATCTCTCTAGATATATGGAAGATAGGACTGAATGCTTCATCACCAAGTTTGTGGATGGCATCAGACTGGGTGGAGAATTACATAAGTCAGAAGGAAGAGCATCCATAAAGAGAGAGACATTGACAGGCTGCATAACTGGGGCAACAAGAATCACATAAAGTTCAATCAGGTTGAATATAAAGTCCTGTAACTGGAATAACCCCAAAGAGTAGCACAAGGTGGGGGCTTTACTCCTACAAGCAGCTAGGGGTATATCTCTGCCAGAAAGGTCCTGGGGTCCTGATAGCAAGCTGAACTTGAGCCTGTGATATTTACATTAGAAGCAAGAAAGGCAAACCATGTCCTGGGCTGCAACATCTAGCATATAGTGAGCAGATCAAGGGAGGTGGTTTTTCAGATCTACTTGGCATGTTTTTCAGGGCAACACCTGGAATACTGTGTCCAATTATGTTCCTCCCGCCCGAAGAGAGACACGGGTTAGTTAGAGTGTCCCACAGGGAGCCCCAAAAATGATTAAAGGGTTGGAGAACTGGACTTATGAAGAAAGGCTGAAGGAATTAGTTCTGTTCAGCTTAGGAAAGAGACATCTCAAGGGGAATCTAGTCACAGTTTTCAATACCTAAATGGTAGTTACAGAGAACATCAAAGTACTCTCTTCACAAGGATGCCCAGTGACAGAAGAAGCAATGGGCATAAGTAGCTTCAGGGAAAATTCTGTCTGGATTCAAGAAAAGAAATCTTCACCATAAGTACAACTCAACATTGGAATAAATCATCCAGAGAAGTGGTGAATTGTCCCTTGCTGGAAATATCCAATACTTGGCATGTCAGAGCCCTGGATACTTAATTTAAGGCTATGCTATCAACAGAAATTGGGACTGGATAGTCTCTAGAGATCTTTTCTGTCCTAGACTTTTCTGTTATGCTGTGCCACTGGTTGTGTCAAGACAGGCTGGTTGTAGGTTGATTGTATGTAGGATGTGGGCTACTTCTACATACAAATGTCTCACAGAAGTGAGCTGATCTGTGAGAAATTCCAACTTCCCTATATCTTGATTTTATAAAGTAGCACAGACAGATTATTTCAGTACTATTAACTGTATTAATAAGGACTTTCTTTCAAGACTAATTGAGTGAGGACATCCTCAAAGGGAGACATAATATTCTTCATCAGCTCTGGTAGCTGTTATCTGATGTACAAGTAATGTAATACAGCACATCAGTTCTGATAGCTATGATATATCTTTGCAAATTTGTGAAGTCATATGAACTTACTTTGTATCTTATATCCATCTTGATCTTTCTGATATGACATTACTAAATTTACAATTTCTGAAATTAATACCAAGTTTTTGTTATGTCAGAATAGAAGCAGAATAGACACAAGGGAATTCTGGAATTGTACAAAACTTGAAACTTGCTTAGCTTTGGCCAAAATGACAGGAGTGTTTACAAATAATATTTTCAGGAGTATTATTTCACAGAGCAGATGATTGTTTGGTAATATTTCACTAACAGGTTTGGAGGTTGTTTCTTTCAAAATATAGCTTTTCAGAATGGATTGAATACCAGTTATCCTTTTAAATATGACTATTTCCTAGAGCTGAAGCACCACTGATTATTCATAATCAGTTAGGCAATCTGAGTACTTTCTGAGTATTCTCTGAGAAGTCAGAGCTCATATAGAGTTGGTATGCACAACTTCTCCTATATCAGTTCTTAAAAGATATTTTGTCTGAGCATATCAACATATGTATATATCACTATGTCCAGTTATGTTCTAATTTATATCTCTGCATACAGTTCATTACTCAAAACATTTTACAAAACAATGTAATGTATAAAAAAAATGAAATAAAGACATTACTTGCAAAAGATTAATACACTTTGATATATCTGCAGTGGCATACTTCATAGTACTTAATACAATTTACCTAATTACATTTTTATTCAGTAAATAAATATCTAGGACACTTTTCATGGAAGCATTAATAAAATGATGAAGTTACTTTGCAGAATCATGTATGCGCTTAACACATACAATACATAGAAATATTTTTTTTCCAGTGTACTGTAATAATTTCAAAAAACATGCTAGAAAGTTATAATGGATTTACAGAATATGATATAGAAATACAAGAAATTATTGTGAATTTTTAATAGACATGGATACCAAAGTCATTAGGTATATATTTTTTGCTGCTCTGATCATTTAGAATACATGGGCTGGCTGGGTCATTGTCTCACCAATGTCTAAATATAAAATAATTTTATTCATTTATCTCACTTCACCACAAGAATAATTTTCTGTTATCTCCAGCCAATCTCACTGTAAAAATGTCCTCTTGTTGCAGGGATGCTTGTATATGGACAGTTGGAAGGTGTTATCTTGACCTTTTAAGTATGATATTAAGTATTTTGTGAAGAAAGAGAATAAACAATGTTTGCTTAGTCTGATAGCATTATCATCTTGCATACGTATGCCTATAAATTTTATAAGTTGGTCAGTCATTATTCATGAACTAAAAATAATAATTCCATGGGTTTATCACACCACATCGTGTTTAAAGTCTGCCAGAATAAACCTAAATTGAAAATATAGTATTTCATCTCATAACAGGCATAATGAAAGTCTCAACCCAGCTGTTCAGTTTCATACTCTCTTTGAAAGAAATCTCTTTGTTTGCAGAAGATAAAAGGTAGAAAAGATATTTTTAGAAGGCAGTTATTGAAATTTAATCCATTAACTAAAGCATTCAGTTATTTAAAATAAAATTCCAAATATTTTGCCTAGTCAAGCAGTGTGAAAAAATCTAAAGGCAAGGTATAATTTCTTACAGAATAACCTGTAGGCTATATTTGACAATCAATTTAAGTTCATTGATTTTTGAATAGTGAGCAAGTTAAGAACAGTACAAATATTACACAGTTATCCGATACTACAAATAAAGGATGGAGGAGGAGGAGGAGCAGGCATAATGGATAAACATCATCAACGTGAATAAATCATTTGGTTCATTCTACCCCAAGCCATTTCCTAGTGAGGATCTAGTGATGTGACTGTATATAGAATCATAGAATGGTTTGGGTTGGAAGGAACCTTACAGATCATCTAGTTCCACCCCCCTGCCATGGGCAGGGACACCTTCCACTAGCCCAGGTTGCTCAAAGCCCCGTCCAACCTGGCCTTGAACACTGCCAGGGAGGGGGCAGCCACAGCTTCTCTGGGAAACCTGTGCCAGTGTCTCACTACTTTCACAATAAATAATTTCTTCCTTATATCTAATCTAAATCTAACCTATTTCAATTTAAAACTTACCCCTCATCCTACCACTACGCTCCCTCGTAGACTCCCTCCTCATCTTTCCTGTAGGGTCTCTTTAAATTCTGGATATCCTCTATAAGGTCTCTCTGGAGCCTTTTCTTCTCCAGGCCAAACAATACCAGCATTTGATCACACACATTTCATACTGTATGAATGAAGATATATATCCAATAAACAAGCTAATAGAGTAGCAATATTTTCCATTAACTGGGAAATGTATTCCATATAAAAAGAAATTCTTGAGCTGCAGAATTTTTTCTCTTTTTTTATCTTTCCCAGAGACATTTCTCCCCCTTGCCTGTACCCCAGCCCTCCTTTTCCAAAGTGCTAATAAAGGAAGGACCTGAAATAACTCCTCAGTTGAAAAGGCAAAGCAAAGTGGGTCCAATAGTTTTGCTGAGGTTGATTTAAAAAACCAAACCAAAGTACAACTGAAAAGAATGTTATAACTGATCTGAAAACAGCAGGTTAGGTGAGTGTTTGTTCCATGTACAAGAATTGGCTTTTAGAGTAGTTTACCAGGCAGGGTACATGTGTTATCATTATTTATATTGTGAGCTCTGACCCAGGACTGTCACTCAGCAGAAAGCCATTGTGCACTTGCTAGGAATTTGCCATGTAAGGAACAGTTTGGGAGCAGCCAGGCCAGTATGCACCCCCAGTTCTCTCTACACTGTGTCTTTCATCCCAGCATCTCAGCTCTGACCATTGCCCCTTCTGACCAGGAGAAGGGTCTTTTCAGACCTCATAGGAAAACAGAAAATCAGCTGAACCAAAACCCAATCCCCTTTCCTATTCATAGATGTGCAGTAAATGCATAATACTGAGGGGATTGAAGGTGGGTTTTTTTGTTTGGGTTTTTTGTGTGTTGTTTTTTGTTTGTTTGGTTTTGTCTTTATTGAACCTTGTAGTTCTAAGCTTTTCTTTCCATAGACTCTAGTCTTGGGAGTGTAAGCAAAGGAGAATAGAAACCAATGAATCCAGACTTGTACACTATCAACATATGTATAGGCTGTTATGGTAATGTTAATGCATATGGCTTCCTTAAAATTACCAAGACAAATAAAAGTTATGTGCATAAATCTATCAATGTTTAGGGTCTTTATTTTAATTTATTGATAATTAATTATGCCAGGGCAATTCAGTCACAATATTTGAACTGCTAACTGCAAATTTAATTCTCAGGCAACTTGACTGGAAAATATTTTTTTTTTTGTTTTGAGTTGGTTAAAGATACTTAGATCTTTGAAGTACTATGCTGAAGAAAAAGAAGGTGATCAAATACTTGGCTATGTCAATGTTAGCTTCAGTGCATTAAATTAAATTTATTCATAAACTGTGTACTCCTTCACTCAGTCATCTTACATTATAAAATTGTAAAGTAAGAATTCCTTTTTTATTTCACATTAAGAGTTAAAAAGTTGGTGTTTTTTAAATCGAATTCTGGGGAAGCATGTGTTTAAGCGACAGTGAGAACTGTGAGTATCAAGCTCTCTGACATCTTTTTTGCCTTACAGTGTACTGGAAATGAAAATGTTTGTCTTCCAGATTCAATCAAGGAATAACAGGTGTTATGGCTGCTACTGGAATGCCGTGGCATGGTAATGATAATATTGCAGACACCTTCAGTGAGATGATGTGGATTCCACACTGAAGCTTTCACCCCAGTAATATCCCAAATAACACCAGATTTTAGATAAGATTTCAGAAACTGGAAGCACATGGATAGTCCCTAATAACAAATTTGTCAGTTCCCAATATGAAGTCCTTAGCCAGAGATGGGTATTTAATCCAGCTTGATCTTTCTTTCTCTGAAATAGTCAGAGATAAATGACACAGCTGCATAGTAAGAAAGGGGGAAAGAGGTATTTTCACTGAACGATTCATTTAATCATTTTTAGATGTCTATTTTGGATGAAATCAATCACATTCAAATCTTCCCAGACAGGTTCCTCTCAGAAAATGTTGATGTCTGCAAGCAAATAATTTTATCTCCCTCTACCTATATGAACTCTCTCCCTAAGTCTTCGCATGTGTTTGTGTGTACATTGATGTGAAATTATACTTCAACTTGGACTGCTCTGGGTTTCTAGTGCACTGGAAGAGGACTGCAAAGATAAGAGAGCGTGCAATTTAGCCAATTAATTCAGAGAGTGACAGGCATTAAGAATGGCTATTCTAAGGCATTTCAAAGGATATCCTTTGAGCTATAAGTCCCTTCTTTCATGAATACAACCGTATATCTAACATCTCTGACTAATAGGAAAGGAATAAGAATTTATACACATGCCTTTGGGTAGGATTTTAAACTATCTTGTAAAAAAAAGTTTGAATTGAAAAGGTTGTATCAAAATGAGAATATGCAGGGAAGCTTAAAAACGTCTGTTATACCAGTGACAGTTATATCCAGTATATATTAATCTTTTGGACCAATTTAGGAAGAAAATTCAGGAATCAAAACTTGTTGACAGCAACATGTAAATAACATAATTTGGTTTACTGTGTGGTGTTCATCATTACCACAGAATGGAATTCCAGTAAAATATATAAATATTTAAAATATCTGGTGTTTCTCAAATTATTATGGAGTCTTCTATCTTCTTAATAGAAAGCACATTATTTCTTACTTCTTTTAATTCACTTGTAGATGAATGCAACCAATTTGAGGTGTAATCAGAGTATTGTCAGAATGGGAAGGGTTGATTATTCTTTTTGGAAACAGTTAATTATTCCTTCTTTAAGTAGCGCTCTGTTATGACTTAATAAATTGAGAAAATGTAGACTCTCTCCTGTATTTTCTGTTTGTACCAATAATTTAGATTAGAAGGATCTTGAGAGGTCATCTATGTCAGCCTCCTGCTCAAACTATATCTAACTTGAAAGTTAGATCAGATTGCTGATGGTCTTGTCCAGTCAAGATCTGAAAATCTCCACTGACAGAGACACCACAGCCTCTCTGAGTGACCTGTTCCAGTCACCCAGGGATCAATACTGCATCCAACTCCTTCAGACGGTTCGTGGATGACAACAAATTGGGTGAAACAGCTGATATGCTGGAGGGAATGGTTGTCAGTCGGGGTGAACAAACCAAGCTGGAGAAACAAGACAATGGAACTTCATGAAGTTTAACAAAGACAAATGGGAAGTTCACCCTCTGGGACAGAACAGCCTCGTGCATCAGTGCTGGGACTGATGTGCTGGGGAAGAGCACTGAGGGAAAGGTCCTGAGTGGGTGTCTTGATTAACAAATTAACATGATCCAGGACTGCACTCTTGTGGTGTTAAAGGCTAAACACACAGAAGGCTGCTGCGGTGGCTTGACCCCAGCTGGCAGACAAGTCTCCGCACATCTGCCATGCAGGTGGATGGGGGAGAGAATCAGAAGGGCAAAAGTCAGAAAAACTTTGTGCAAGCAAAGCAAAATAAGGAATTCAATCACTACATCCCATCAACAGGCAGATGTTTAGACACATCCAGAAAAGAGGCCTCAGCACACATAGAGGTTAACTGGGAAGACAACCACCATGACCACCAATGTCCCTTGCTTCCTCCTTCTTTTCCCAAGTTTTTATCACTGAGCATAATGTCATATGATATGAAATATCCCTTTGGCCAGTTGAGGTCAGCTGTCCCAGCTGTGTCCCCTCCTAGTTTCTTCTGTGCCCCCATCCTACTCTTTGTGGAGGCAAAGTGGGAAAAAGAAAAGGTCTTCACACTGTGAAAGCACTGCTCAGTAATAGCTAAAACACTGGTGTGTTATCAACACTGTTGTGGTCAGAAATTCAAAACAGCGCCATATCAGATGCTCTGAAGAAAATTATCACCATCCCAGCCAGACCCAGTAGGGCTGTATTAGTAAGATCAATGCCAGTTGGCAGGAGTATTTTGTTATTGCACTGGGGAGGCCACATCTGAAGTAATATGTCTCATTCTGGGCCTCACTACAGGAAATATGTTGATAAAGTAAAGCAAATACAGCAGATCACTAAGGCAGTTAAAGAACTGGAATACATAACTTGGGAATAGACATAGAGGGGCTTTGCTGTTTTAGCCCAGGGAAGAGATGTCTAGCCAGGGAGGTTTTAATTCCATCCTAATGGGAGGTAATGGAGAAGATGGAGAATACTTTTCTCTGACATGTGCAACAAAAGGGCAGGGATGATGGTCAAAACTTGTAGCAGAGCTTCCAGAAAGGTTGTGGAATCTCCATCCTTGGAGATTTTCAAAATGTAACAAGACACAGTACCGAGCACCCTCATCTGCTTTTGAAGGTAGACTTTCTTTGAGCAGGAGGCTGAAATAGATGATCCTTCCAACCTGAATTACTCCACTATTCAGCAGACTGGATATTTCATCTCCCTACTGCCCACTAGACCAGTCTGGAAGAAAATACATGATTAATTTTCTGCATGATCATTTTTTTCTTATTTATTTTAAAGACTGTCTCATCTGAATTATTTAGAATATGAATGAACTCAGAGTCTCTTGTGAAACTTTCTGAGCTGTTTCTGGAACTACTTGCACAATGGATCTGCTTCTTAAAATTAGTGCAAATGTCAGTGTTTTCATGCAGTTTCCCAGACAGAGTTAACAAACAGTTGTTTTCTATCTGATACAGAATTCATTTACTTGCACTGATATCTCTTCAGGGAACATGTTTTTGTCAGTAGTTTTCTGCTATTACATTTAAAGATACTGGGCTGGGGGTTTTTTTTAAGGGAAAAAAAAGGAAGATTTTTTTTTAAGCTCCTTGAAAAAGAACTAAGAGAATAGAAGAACACTCCTTGTCATTTTATCTTTGAAGTGAAAGCTTTGTGTAAGTAAATATGACTCATTCGAATTTGCTGCCTGCTGAAGTACTTGCATTCTGTAATACTGCAGATATATATTGTTTGAATTACAATTTCTTTAAAATTGAGCTTCTGTAAAGGTTTGAACCAGTGAGAGAAATTGAACACGTTTTAATGTGTCCTTTCCTGAGGCACCTTCTAAATGATAACGAATAGTGATAGGATGAAGCCTCTATTAGGCTACACTTCATAGGATATGAAGCTGTAGTCCAGGGATACTGCAAAAGAGTAATGAAAAATCATTAAGAACTTTAAAAGAGTATATGAGTTTTCTTTTATGTATCAAGAAGCCATTATGCACTATTGCTGTGTTCAAGTGTCTTTTCATGGTTTCATTATTAACCTTCATTTTCAAGAACTTTATAACTCAGACAGTTTAAATCATATTACAATTGCACCTTATCTGTCCAAATGCATACATGTTAATTTCCTTTAAAAAAAAAAAATTGAATATACTTAGTCTAAATATATTGACATTATTGGCCAAGGGTCAGACAGTAGTAGCAGCCTGACAAGATGTTGCTCATCAAAGATCATGTGCTGAACTGATGATGTTAATTCAGCTAAGGTCAAATTTGAACAAAGCTTAGTTAAAAATAATGCATTGGACTCTCCTGTCAGCCAGTTCAGTCTGTGGAATAACCAGGAGTTCAAAAAACAGCCTAGACAGAAAAGATAATGAGAACAAAAACTCTGAGAAAAATGAAATGTCAAGGCCTGAAAATGCAAAGAAGGTAGCTGTGAGCTCTGCAGGTGTCCCAGAGACTGAAGTCAATTATGGCTTCACTTAAAAGTGGGCTGAGTAATTCAGGTCGCTGATTAAGTTGAAACAGGACTAACCATGACCTTGAGCACTGCATATATGGGTCTATTTTCCAGAACTAACATACTTTTCACAGTCTTGTAACCATTTTATTTTTGCCTAAACACAACATGAAGTTGGGAACTTGTTTCATTGCATCCCTTTTCTCATTTCATGAGTTAATTGCTAACCAATATTCCCTTGAAAATGTAGATAAAAGGTATACAAAAATGTATACATTTAAAAAAATCTATATATATATTAATTTTAAAAAAACCTAGAAAAACAATCACTATTAAAAATATACTTGACTGTACATTCTTCTTCCCTCTTCATTCATCCAGTATCATCATTCATACATAGACATAAAAGTTGACTGTAGAATTAAGTGGTCTTTCAGATGCTGATTAGTACCTTTGACCTCAAGATATTGTTAAAACTTATTGCATGAATCACTAAATGATAAGCTGCTGCATTGGGAATCCTTTGAACAGTGTTTACCAGAAACCTAGCAAGGAAAGGTTAGTGCATATACTTATTTATAGTTGTGCTGGGTTACCAAAAATTAATTTCAGAGCAGTTGTCAAAATTTGCAGATAAATTCTCCTTCTGCGTGCAGTTTGGTGGGCTACTCAGTAATCGGCTCTCTTAAACATTCAATAAACAAGTTCCTATGAAGTAAAGCAAGTTCCTATGAATACAATATCTGAAAGTGCATTCTGGGTCTGAGCTCGGTTTCCTGCTTTTGCAGATGAGTACATTTTATAATTATTTTCACAAACCACTAAAGTTCCATTTAAAAGTAATACAGTTTCTTTCCCATTACTTGTGTAAAGTTTTTCTGGAAACTCACTTTGATGGCTTGCAACCTTATTTCTATTCAACCACAACCTGTTTATACCAGTTTCTCTGCCAATATTATTCTTTTCACAGAAAGATATTTTAAGGAGAAAAGCATATTTCTGCTTTTTTTTTTTTTATGCTACAAATGCATAGTTAGATCCTTCCAGCCCCTGTTAAAAAAAAAAAAAAAAAAA
>NW_020799097.1:29565156-29587592 GCF_003259725.1 Athene cunicularia | reverse complement strand
AAGGGAAGGGAAGGGAAGGGAAGGGAAGGGAAGGGAAGGGAAGGGAAGGGAAGGGAAGGGAAGGGAAGGGAAGGGAAGGGAAGGGAAGGGAAGGGAAGGGAAGGGAAGGGAAGGGAAGGGAAGGGAAGGGAAGGGAAGGGAAGGGAAGGGAAGGGAAGGGAAGGGAAGGGAAGGGAAGGGAAGGGAAGGGAAGGGAAGGGAAGGGAAGGGAAGGGAAGGGAAGGGAAGGGAAGGGAAGGGAAGGGAAGGGAAGGGAAGGGAAGGGAAGGGAAGGGAAGGGAAGGGAAGGGAAGGGAAGGGAAGGGAAGGGAAGGGAAGGGAAGGGAAGGGAAGGGAAGGGAAGGGAAGGGAAGGGAAGGGAAGGGAAGGGAAGGGAAGGGAAGGGAAGGGAAGGGAAGGGAAGGGAAGGGAAGGGAAGGGAAGGGAAGGGAAGGGAAGGGAAGGGAAGGGAAGGGAAGGGAAGGGAAGGGAAGGGAAGGGAAGGGAAGGGAAGGGAAGGGAAGGGAAGGGAAGGGAAGGGAAGGGAAGGGAAGGGAAGGGAAGGGAAGGGAAGGGAAGGGAAGGGAAGGGAAGGGAAGGGAAGGGAAGGGAAGGGAAGGGAAGGGAAGGGAAGGGAAGGGAAGGGAAGGGAAGGGAAGGGAAGGGAAGGGAAGGGAAGGGAAGGGAAGGGAAGGGAAGGGAAGGGAAGGGAAGGGAAGGGAAGGGAAGGGAAGGGAAGGGAAGGGAAGGGAAGGGAAGGGAAGGGAAGGGAAGGGAAGGGAAGGGAAGGGAAGGGAAGGGAAGGGAAGGGAAGGGAAGGGAAGGGAAGGGAAGGGAAGGGAAGGGAAGGGAAGGGAAGGGAAGGGAAGGGAAGGGAAGGGAAGGGAAGGGAAGGGAAGGGAAGGGAAGGGAAGGGAAGGGAAGGGAAGGGAAGGGAAGGGAAGGGAAGGGAAGGGAAGGGAAGGGAAGGGAAGGGAAGGGAAGGGAAGGGAAGGGAAGGGAAGGGAAGGGAAGGGAAGGGAAGGGAAGGGAAGGGAAGGGAAGGGAAGGGAAGGGAAGGGAAGGGAAGATCTTGTACTCCTCTTACATTCCACAACATGGTTGGGTTTTACTTCTACACACAGAGCTGCCAAACAAAGGCTGTAGACCTGAGGTAGTCAATGATAGTCCAGCAAAATTATGCAAGGGGATTGTGCAATCTGGGAAAAAAAATCTGTACAGAAGAACAAAAGAACATGGCTTAGTGGAAAATATTCCTCACAGGAAATGCTGTATATCTGTAATGCCTGTCCATATTCAGTTGCTAATAGTATTCTTATGGATTAGTTTGCTAGTAATCTATTTTATTTCACTAAAGTTATTTTAATAAACATAGAGATAGAAGACCTAATTAGTAAAAATAGACATAGAACTCCAATATTTATGTTCTGAAGTGAATGAATGCCCCACTTAAAAGTTCCCCAAACCTTCTTTCTTTACCAATCTCACAAGTATCTCAGTCTTGTGAGGGTCTGGGAAGCATGAGCTAAGTGTTGAGTAAAGCCCACGAATTTCTTGTTCTTAAGTCTATTTCTCAAGATGAATGTTGACTCATATATATTCTTACAAGGTCCTTATCACATGTAATTTTACACAAAATAAAATGGTAGGTTTTGCTTTCTTTAAAGCTGTTCTAATATTATCATCATAATCTTTATTAATGGTGTAATAGTCACAATAGTTGCCCAGTTTTCTCTTCCTTCACTGACATCCAAGCACTGGAGAAGTATCTTTGCACGTCATTATGATTTTTTTCTCATCTTCCATATCCAGCAGTCTGGTGAAGAGAGGGCACAAACTTGTCATTATAAGATAATGAGTTGCTCAGCTGGCATTAGACAATAAAATCAACATTTTTTTACTAGCAGTCAGAGTTCTACATGGCTGTGGTTTCAATCAATATAGAGCCCCCAGTGGTCTTAATACATTTTCATTATGTCCATGCATGACTGAATCCAGAAAGCTTCTCTGTAAGGAATAATCCCAAAACAGGGAAAGAAAAAATGAGGCAAAGATATGCATGAAATTAAGTAAAACAAAAGTTTTATGTGATGATCTACCATTTTTAGTTCATTGGGCACCATAAGATATTACTATTACACAGACACCCAGAGCAGGTAGTCTTGGATTCATCTCATGGTTACTATCCCTAGATCCAAATCAGGGATGACTGTAGCTGATGCATGTGGCTGGGTGGGGGCTGGCCTGGGCCAGACACAGCCTGCCTGCTCCCTTAGAGCACTAGAACAGAACATAGTGGCACTCCTGAGCAAATACGTGAGATCACATTGTCTTCAGTGACTTGTTGGATCCTAACATGAATACCTAACTCATGGATTTCTTCATTTCTTCACTGTGCACCAACATGTATTATAGATATGCCCTTGCGGTTTTTGGGGTTTTTTTTTAACATGTGCATATATTCTTTCTTCAAAATTACTTGTATTGTTTTTTATTTGGGTATTCTGCAGCAAGAAAACAGCCTATACTTTATTCAGTTATATGATACCCAGCTGATTTCTTGAAGCCTACATAATTTAACTATAGTATGCCAGGTCTTTTCCTAGTAGCAAGTTCTATACATTGCTTTATACTGCCTTGAGAATCTGGACCAGCATGTCCTAAATGAAGCTGCCATTATGTAAAAACTCAGTATAACAAACTGGGTCAGGATGCATTCATAACTGCTGAATCCTATAATAAGTAGTACAGTCATTTTGTGAGCAGCGTCCATGAACCTATTAGTAATTTTCTTTGCATTCAAATTGCAAATAATTATATTAGCATCTCTCTAGGCTCCCTGTAGAGAACCATTTCAAATCAGACCTATCAGGGGTGATAGAAGAGAACAATGTAAGTACAAAGATATTCTGCTTCTGTGTGTCTGGTGATAAGGAGCTATACTCTACAGCTGGCCATTTGCTGGGTATAATTAAGACATAGTTAGGTAACAGAAACTGAAAATGAAGTACTAGATGAATTATTACAATTTAACATGTTGTGTAGTAGAAAACTAGTACAGTGCGTCAGATGAAGTAGAAGTAGTTTCCCTCTGGTACAAAGTGTCTCTGACAGGAATGTGACACATGTAGAAGCAAAGACTATAAACAAAGGCAAAAAGGATAAAGAAACAACTGCTGCCAGTTTTAGAATAGGATATGTCTAGTGATTTGTTGGGTGAATCACTGCAATATATTTCTCAGTATTTACTGTATAAACCCATAGCTCTGGGTGGTGAAAATGTATTCCTTTCATGGGTTTTTGTGTTTGTATATTTGATATTGGTTACAAGTTAATGCAGAAATTAACAGCAAGAAATAAATTAATAAAAACAGTGTTTCATCTGTGAAGTCTTTATATCGGTAAAAATATGCTCGTACAAATAGTCTTCTCATTGTCCTACTAAGTAGATATATGTTCCACCAAATATTCTTGTTCCTATCAGAAAGACTAAGCCATAGATTTCTAAGCCAAGTCCCTGCTTAGCATTTCAGTTGCTTTAATTTCAATAGGCATTTACTAATTTGACAGTAGAGCTGGGAACATGCACAGAAAAGAAATAGTTTTGATGGATGAGGACTGAAAACCTATATCAAACAAATAAAACTATCAGTTTACATTGTTGTTTAATAAAAAATAGAGTAATAGTGCATTTTTTTTCCCCTTGTTCTCCCATTGAGAACAATGCCAAGGCTTATTTATTGGACTAGCATATGACTTGGGCGAGATGTATAAACCCTTTCTGCAGTAAGCAGACTACTGCACAGTGAGGGTTTCGGGTTTGACAGATGTGATAAAACTTATGCACGAGAATTTGTGCTCCTCAGCAGCCTAACGCTGACATATTCCCACTGAGAGTATGAACTTGCCTTCAGCCCTCGTTCCCAGCAATGTTTCTGTACTCTGCTTGAAACAGGTCTGAGCTAGAACGGGTATAGTCAAAACCCTGTGTGAACTGCCAGCCACAAGTTTGTACTTTCCATTTCTCTTTCCCAAATACTGCATTTTTTGCTGCTCATTCCCAGAATGAAGATGGGTACAGGGATCTCAGAGTACACCCTGTTGTACAGGGTTTGCTACTGCAACAGTCAAGCTTAAACATTTTCAGTTGAGGAGACATGATGTTGTATCTCTACTTTGCCCCATAAGTGTTCCATTACGGAACTGTATAATGCATGCACATCATATATATTTCACTTTAAAAGAGGGAATGACTTCAGTACTTGTCTTGCATATTCTGGTATGCACATCCCAGTTCAACACCTTTAAATCTGAAGAGAAATTGCTTCACTGTTTCCTACTGACTTGTTTTCATAGCTTGGTGCCTGGTGCCCTGATAGCTGCAGGCTGTCTGATTCCCGCTTACAGCGAGAGAGACAGCTTTGAGCAGTGTATTTCATGGTGTCACTCAGGTAGGTCAGATATCCAACAACTAGGCCTAGTAAAACTCGACAATAACATAATTTTGTAGTTGTACCTGTAAAAAGAAGATGTGAGAAAATAATCATTGAACATCTTTTTAAGAAAACAGGATGCAGAATAAATGACATTCAGGCCACATGTGCAGGCTGACTTATGGGGAAGTTATAACCTGTGGTTATTGAAAGCTCTAATAAATATAATGACTACTGTAATTAATTAACTATTCTTAGTGTAAAGTATACATATTTATCACCACAAACAAGAAAATAACATTTTGAGGAGACTTCTATGAATGTGTGTGTGTGTGTGTGTGTGTGTGTGTGTGTGTGTGTATGTTGTGTACATTCATGTGAGTGAAGAGAAGCAGTTGTACTGATTTGGTTTAAACCAATGTTGATTTATTGAAATTACACTGGTTTTACACTATTTGATCCCAGATTTTACAATAAATTCTGATAAGAAAAGATATTGAAGACGTAGGAATTGGAAGTCAGATGGAAGAATCTGTTTTGTTGTTATATTTCGTAAGGACATCATGAAAATGTGCTGTTTATTTGAACTTTTAATTTCTGACATCACTAACATGTGATTATAAATGTCTCAATCATCTGTAAGTCTTAAAATTTCTGCCTTAGTTCTAAACTAAAATAAATGTAAGGCAAATGAGAAAAGTGAGAGACAGTCTTACAAACATGAATTTATGGGTCTGCCCACTACAGTTTCTTCAAACTTTGTGTAGTCTGTTTTGTAAATGAGCTTCATAGCTGTCATTCTGATATATTGATTTGTGCAAAATATACCTCAGGGCTTTGTGGCACTCTTCCTCACCAAAAATAACAACACAGTGGGAGGAAAAAATTGCAGCAAATTGACATTAAGGATAGCAAAAATGTGTCAGTAGAATGACAAATTTAGTTGATTGGGCTTCTCATTCAGACTGTATAGGAAATTATGCATCTAATTATCTTTCAAAATGGCTTGTATTATACCATGCAGTATTCAATGTAGCTTGAAATGATGTCCTTACCATTGCATCTTAGGTGGATGATTTGGTAGCTGATGTTGCTTAGTGTCTATGTTTGGTAATTTTTATTCCACACTTCCCTATCTGCAGACATTCATATTGCACTATTTATAAATTCACAGGGGATTTTTTAAGAAAAGGAGCACCTTTCTCCATAAATCTTTAATTTTTTTCTATGGATTAAAAAAAAAAAAAAAAAAGATAAAAAAAAGATTGCACCTATATGGCTGTATATGCATGAATAGCAGACACAGATGTATTTTACTCTGTTCCTTGAATTGTGAGTACCTCATGCTTATCAACATATAGCAAATAAACACATCTGCTGTTCTGAACCAAATGCATTATAAAACTTACACTCTTTTTCTCTCTTTCATTCTTTCTGGTTTTTTTTTTTTTTTTAATGTATGTCTTCTTACCTATCTGTGAGTTTACTGATACAGAGTCCTCAGACCATTATAGTTCACATTACAAGTGCACAGAAAATAACTCAAAATTACAAAATGCTATTAAGAACCTCAATTTCTCATTCAAAAATTACTTGATACAGCTATACAGTAAGCTGTTTTGATCTTCTTATATCATATACATATAATGACCAACCTGTTAACAGAGGTGGTAATTTATACTGCATGCTAAAACTAGTATGTTTTTATTAAGTACACAGTTGTAGGTACTTAATATTTATTGAAGTATACAGTTGTAGGTACTGTTTGGAATGCTCATTGTAGGTGCAAACTAACAAGAGACTTACCTGGAAGAATGCAAATGTCTTTAGGCAAGAGAAAACCTTTAAATCTGGTCTTAAAACTGCTCCACCTTGAGTGTTCACTTAGTGTGCAAAACAGCATTTATTATAAATCCTTTATTACTTAAAATGCATGGTATAACTGGGAGATAGGTGCCAAGTATTGTCCATATAAGGAACTGGCTCAAGTCTTAATGCAAGACTCTACCAAAATAGGGGCACATCAGTCCCAAAATGTGATTCTAAAGAGAAACAAAGTGAAGACTGCTTTTGTAGCCTTGTGGTTAGATCACTCACACCAGTGAGGCCCTTTTTCATAGATTTCCTGCAAAGATGCAGATTTTGTCAAAACCATTAGAATCCTCGCTCTAATGAGGATTTTAACCATTAGGCTAAAAGGTAAATTTTTTTTTTTTTTCTATCTCCACATTTTACATACTGTTTTTTCACTGAGGAAGAGAAAAAGGTTGCAACTTTTATCTGATTATCTTGTTATCTGATAAAAGTTATCTGATGATCTTGAGGTTAGACACTCCTGGTAATAGAAGATGTCAGTGAAAATAATTTCAGGATCTGCAACTCTTTGAATCAAGTGTTTTCATTGTAACTGTTTAGGATTCAAGTCATAAAGCTATAAATAGGAACATTCTGCCAGAGCGCAGTGAGAGTGACCCCAGCACAGACAGCGCTCCACAAATAGTGTCTGAACGTTGTGGGCAGAGCAACAGGCTGGCTGGTGGCAGGGGACAACCCAGACACAGCGAGCAATGAACCAGGTCCAGGGTCCGTTGACAAAGTCTAGACAGGAGCAAATGGGGCCAGAGGCAAGACAGGAGACAGGCCACAAGGTAGGTCTGAAGGGTCCATCTACCTACAGTGCAGGGCTGGAGTCCACTGAGGAGACAGGGCAGAGGCAGAGCTGGAGACTGACTCTCCTACATCATTGCTGCAACAGGGACTGGGATAGAATGGGGGTCCTGGGCCCATGGGAAAGGACCAGAGGAAGAAGCAGGGAGGCTGGGAAGGGCCACAGAGGCCTACTGGTGCCCACAGAGCCCTGACATATTCCAGTCAATCTCACAACACAAGATAAAACACAAGAAAGATAAGTAGAGGTATTGATTATCAGTAGAGGATGCCAGGCTTTACTCTTGAAGGGGATGGAGGCAGATAGCTAGAGATGAAAAGGGTTCACAGTCCGTGGATATTTCTTACCAAGCAGCTCCATGTGATTACCCATTTGGCATATGATTTTTGCCTTTTCATATTACCAGTGTTACTGCAATCCTGGTATGGCAGCCACAGTGTTTGGCTCTCAAATAAACAACCAATCACCAAAAATTAAAAATTTATTGTCAACACAATTAACTAGCCCTCCACAACTATTCAATTACAGGTTTCAATGTCCGTGAGAGGAGAACAGAGCAACTTCCTGGGGTTTAACTCAAAATGCAGAACAAAGCACCACTCCCTGGGGTTTAACGACAACCCAAAACGCTCTATCACTCACCTGACAAGTGAGGGCTCTCAACTTCGAGGAAATTCTCAGGGAAGCGTCCTGACCCAAGGCACACCAAGGAGTTTCCTTGGGCAGTGTCCCAACCCAAAGGGAGAGTCCTCGACCACAACACACTGCTCCAGGGTGGACTAGCTCAAAATGGGTCCCCCAGGGGACTCCATTTATACCCAGGCTGACTCTGATCAGTGGTCAACAGCGGCTCCCATTGGCCGAAGGCCCCAACTACTGTGAAGCCTGAGAACAGGCAATCGATAGTTGCTACACTTGAACAGCCAAGAAACCCGGTTTTCATTGGGCAGGTGCACCTGCCACAGTGTTTCACTTCAGAAGATTAAAGCCATCTATTGTACTGTGTGACAGATGACTTTTCAAAGATCTGCAGTTACAAGAGGAAAGCATGAACATTTTGAAGATAAGCACAAATTGTCACACTGAAACAAGGACAGAATAGACAGTCAACAAAATTTTGCAGTACCTCTTCCACAGTTACTTTTACTTACAGTATAGAACATGACTTTTAAAAACTATCCAAGAATGACATATTCTTGAACTGGGGAGAAATATACTGGTTATTTGATTTGGTTTGACTTTTTAACTTCCAATAAGCCAATGCAGTCTTCAGATATTAATAAAGCTCTTTTGCATTGAGGTATGGAAACTCAGCAATTCAACAGGAATTCAGTATCTGTCCAATTTAAAATTGTGGCCATTTTCCTCCTATAATATTTACTCAGCTGTGAAGTATGTATTTTCCTAGTTTCAAATAAATATGGTAAAAAGAAAAAAAAAGTAACACTAAGAAAAGCGATACTTTAGCTGATAAAGTAAGTGTGCAGTATTAGTGACTGCAGAAAATATTTCACTAAATTTTACATAGTTTGCAATTAGTTTAAATTTCAAATATTGGAAAGTTTTTGTAAAATTAGGTATATAAAACATTTTAAAAATGCATTCTTAGCAACCTACAAAAGTTAAAAAGTTGTCTTTGTGTCAGTATTCAGAGGTATTTATTTTTTAATTAGTCAGCTCATTTGACTGCATATGGATTGTGGAAGGATTGAGTTATGAGAGAAAACGAGAGATCCTAAAAGGTTTTTAATTACCACTGACTCAAAATTAGGAATTTAAATTTTTTTTTTCATATTCTCTGCCAAGCACAAATTTAATAAATGGGTATTGCATTTAGCTGTTTCATACCTACAGTCAAGAAAAGATCCCTAGTAAAGGAAAGGCTATGATCAGATAAATTGTCACAGTATTATGTGTAAAAGGACCAAAGTCTGCTTGAGATGCAAAACTATCAAGTTTTTATAAATGACAAATGCTTTTTTTCAATATAATCTCTGTTTGCAATACTGCTTTGTCTCTTTTGCTCTCTCTGCTCAGTAGACTCTTTTTTTCTTTTTAATATAAACCCATTATGTGATTGTCATTATTAATCTTGGTTATGAGCTACCTCCACAATTAGCCTTTTTTGTTTCATGGGAGTGTTTTATATAGTTAAGGATTCTTTGGATGTGAGCAAAAGGCTATTAATAACACCCTTGGGATTTTTGCCTACAAGGGTGATTTTTAGAAATAAAACTCTTAATTTTGTTTGATGGCATGATCTCACTGCATCTTTATATATCAGGATCTAGATGTTTCAGAACAGGGTCAAATATCTAATGCTAAAAGTCATTAAATTACTGTGGTTGTGTCAAACATCAGTAAATACCTAAAGGATTATATCAATCTTTTATGGAAATGAGGAAGGTTCTTCCAAGACTTGTAAGAGACTGCATGATCTGTCTGTAAACATTTTCATCTCTTGTAGTGCCAAATTTCTGTGCTAGATTGGGACTTGCTATATAATTTCCTGGAAAGTTCCTTAAGCCTCTAAATCTCTGTTCAATCATGCCAGAGACCTGAAATGTATTATATTGGCCTCTATTATTTTGATTGTTATTAAATGAAATTGAATTTGTATTGCCTTCCTTTTGTTTTAATGCAAGGGCTATGTTTTCAGAGGAGTTTAGATCAAGCCATAACTCATTTTAAAAAAGTAAATGTTTCAAGAAAAGAAAATTCTACTGCATGCCAAATAATTAAAAAGAATGGGAAATTAAACTACCTTTTATTCCTCATTCTATTCGTATGATCATTAACCAAAAACTTGTTTTAGTAAAAAGTGGATTATCCAAATCAACAGCAAGCTTGTCTGAACTCTCAGCCCCAATAGAATTGCATCTCTTAAATGCAATGCAAAGATTCACTATTTTCACCATACATGACATCTGGAATTAGTAGACAATGAATACATCTGAAGTGATATATACTGACACAACAGCCTTATCCTCTCTTCTTTCCTACAGTGTCAAAACTCATTTAAAAGAAAGTTGACTTGATATGGTTTATTGTTTGGTTGTTCCTTTTATTGAACATGCAATGTAGGTTTCTCCTTATACAGTTTGACAATTTTGTCCTAGAAACAAAAATAAGGAGAATGGAACAAAAAGAATTATGGAAGGACCTTGATTTCATTCACTGGTGATCTCATAACCTGTAGAGGTGGTGGTTAGAGCTGGAGGGCTAGGCTTCTCTGTGAGAACACATAACCAGATAAAAATATATATTAAGGAAATATTATAAACAATTTCAAATATTTCTGATAACTAGTAGGCAGGATAATCCAAAGTATAGAAAACTGTACATTTACATTTCCAATACTCTAGTTTTATTTTATGAATTTTCATTTACTTGAGAAATGTTGCTTGCTTGTTCTGTCAGAAACTAAATAGTGGAGATGTAAAATGTTTCATTTATCTCCATTTTTGTGACTCAGTTGTTATATTATTATTAAAAATGTTGGTCCATCTGCCTCAAAACTTCAAGTTTTAAACAAAAGGAATTTCTGTTGTCTACAATGATAGGGGACAGCTAAAAATTATAGTATCTTATCAAAACTTACATAATGCTGGTAGCCAATGCTGAAGATGGATTTAGAATGGTTAAAGTAAGTTATTTGCATTGTGTCTACATTACATAACCGTACTGTAATGAAGTTCTCTAGTCTACTAGAAATATGTCTATTAGCCTAGACAAGACAGGTAAGCTAATGCCTGTTTAGTATGGACATTCAGTTTCCCTCACTCTTGAGACATTGACAAGATTGCACATTGTGTGCTCATTTTAAAAAGTCTGATGAAAAATGTGAGTGGACAGTGCTGAAGGTCTAAAATTGATTAAATAGTTTATAGTGAAAGATGTAAGAGTTTGGTTTATCAAGAGGAAATATGGAGGGTTATATCAGAGCTCATTTAAAAACTTCCATGATGTAGAAAACAGGCAGTGATGGTCTCATTAACAATAAAGATGTAAGAAAGTCCTCAAGGAACCTGTGTATTCTCTAGCTCTGTAACTGTAAATCAGGCTACATGTCTTTCTAGAAGAACCAATGCCATTTTGTTTATACAAAACCAGACCAGATTGAAGTTCCATCTGTCATTAAAGTCTACACATAGCATACTTTACTCATGGCTACCCTTGCACATGTTCTACACAAACAATAATCAAACTGTTCACTGCACATACGTAGTTTTGTATCAATAGTAAACAGAAGGAAGTTCTCAACTGGACTAAGTGGACACTGAATGTTTCCCAAATGGAAAATTACACAATTAGCAGGGACAATTATTTTAATTCTTCTGTTCCTCTGACTGTTGGAAAAAAAAAAAAAAAAAAAAAAAAAAAAAAGGTACTTCATGATTTTTCCTGTTAACCATACCATCTGAGAGCTGTCACTGCATTTTATGAAAATTCAGGAAGATAAGTGACATTTTTATTGTGGAAAAAAGTCTACACTCTAAAAGTTCTAAGTATAAAATTTTTTAAGAAAGCTACTATATTTTTAAAAGTAGGCAAAAAGAATGTCTAACAAAAATATGTATGCTTTTACACTAAATAAGTTAAAAATCTAAAAAAACCAAAAACAAAACAAAAAAAACAAACTAAACTTAATGTTTTAAATTATAAGACTTTTTTCCTAACTAATATAGATAAGAAAATAATGAAATTACCTGGCTAAAGTGTAAGGGTCTCCAATAAGTAATCAAAATTCAGTTAAAATTGAAATAAGATAGTTCTGCAGATATGTATAAATGAAAGTTAATATTTCATATGTCTGTGGTTTTCTGTTTGTGTGTGTTTACTTCTGCTTTTTGTAATAACATCTGTTAACTTTGCAAATAAAGAAATAGCATAATTCTTAATGGATTTTCAAAAAAATATTTGGGATTTATTCTCTTTTTAGAGTGAAAATTGTGATAATTTTTTTTTAATACTGTGTAGTTTTTAAATGTCCATGATGGACAATTTTTATTAAATACTGTTATGTAGTTAAGAGTTTAGCATCTGAAGTGTAATATTGATTATAAAAAAATCACAGAAAGATTTTGTCTGAAAGGACCTTCTGGAGATCATCTGTCTAACTTGTGCTCAAAACAGAGGTACATTCAAGTTGTTCAGAATCTTGTGCAGTTAATTTTTGAAAATCCCTAAAATTAGAACATCACTCACTTCTCTCAGCAAGCTTGCCTCTGTCTTTGCCTTCTACAACAGTCTTTCCAAAGTGCTATTTTAAGCTATTAAACTCAAATCGATGCCTTACAAGAAGGTCTGTTCTCTTTTTAGAAGAATAACTTTAATCACTTCCTTATTTGTTTCTGCTCTTCCTTAATGGGCAAAATCATGGCATTTGCTTTTTAACTGCTGTGGGAATATGGACTAATATTGCTACTGAGCTTCCATGTTTTTTCCTAATTTAATACCTCAGTTTACTCATTTGTAAAATATCTATAATAAAGCACTTTCCTCCCTCACAGGGGTGTTGTAAGGTTTAATGAGATAATACTGTGCAGTACTCAGGATCTTCAGATAATAGATCACATGTAAGTGCAAAGCATTAATTATTATTATTTCTGTCCCTCAGAGCATAGTTTAAGTTCAAAATCAATCAACATGAGGATGCTTAGATTATATTTACGAACTGTGGTTTGCTATGACTTTCGTTCAGCAGTGTACTATGTGTCTCATATATTTATCACCTAGATTTATTTAGTTTTCTAGAGTTCATACTTCCCAATTCCATGGTTTATAATAAATTAGGAAAAAAAAAAAAAAGGCCAAAATTCTCATTATAGATTTACTTTTATGTGTAATATTTAATTTAGGAGGTAGACTTTCCATTCAATAAAAAATGAAAAATCATTTCTTCCTACTTTGAAAGTGTGATTGATTCAGAGAAAGGGTCTATGAAAAGAAGCCTGCCTTTATTGATTTGATGTTCTACTACCATAGCAGAGGTCCAGAACTATGTCCCTAAGCTTATATATATGCATCTCTAACATTTTCTAAAACAATTACAATTTTGTAATATCCAGAATTCTAATTATTCAGATAAATTTAATGAAATTTCACCTGTCAATCAGTGACAGGACACAGGTTGCAGCCTGATAAATATGATGCCTGCCCTCAGAAGGGCATCCCCTGGCAGTGCAGGGCCTCTGCCTCGCTGTGGCCTGAGCAGGTGTCACTGCTTTAACCCCAGCTAGTGACACCTGCCTTCCTGCTCCACCTTCAGCTCTGGGGCTACTGCATACACCGCAGATTGGCTTGTATCCACCCTGGGAGAGCCTACATCCATTTAAAACACACTGGCTGCTTCCACAGCACTTGGCCATGTTTTCTTGATCTCCATGTGTGGGAGATATTTTTCAGATCAAGATGTTTACAAAGCATGAAAGCTGCATTGTATCCCACCAGAATTTGGTAGTCTAAATGAGCACAATAGACTGATATCAGAAGTAAGTTACATACAGCAGAATACAATACGAAGGCATGCGGCAACGTTTGAGAGTGCAGTCCGCTGGTATAGTCACAGAGGACTATGTAGGGCTGAAAGAGCCAAACCTTGTTCAGTCTTAGGAGTTTTGCTTCTCCAAGAATCAGGACTGAGCCCTGGTTTGGAGCGACCCTGCTGGAGACAGCTAGGCAAGAGATCAAGGACCTGCAGGTACTGAGCACTAGACATCATCTAAACCTATCCTGCTTTCCCAAGGACATGTCTTAGCCACCAAAGGAGCTGCAATGGAAACATCCTCAGCTGCAGCTGTCACTGGGAAGAAAAGTTAAAGGAAAGGAAGTAAAATAAGATTGGTGGGAATATGACTGCTAGTATAAAGGTTAGAACATTTAATAGGTATTTTGAGTCTCGAGTCCCTGTTTCTCATTAAATACTTTTTAGGTGAAAAGGAATGAAGCAGAAGGCATAATAAGTAAAAAGTCGTATTGGTAATAACAATGAAGATCATCAGAATAACACACAGAAGTGTGTTGACTTTGAAGGCTGCAAAAAGTTGTTGAGTATGAAGGCACTGCTGACTTTTCAGCTTATATTCCTAACATAGCTGAAGGATGACAGACTCTCGAAAAGCTTTTTATAATTTATTTCTGGGAGAAGACTGGAAGAGATTCAGGAATATTCTGAAGGGGAAGTAGCTGAGGAAGTGACAGTAGTTTCATGCTGAAGTGTCCAGAGTCAGCAGTGCTCTCAAGACATTCATAGATAGACAGGACAGCAAGAAAGGTACATTTATTAACCTTGTGGAGATTCAGCTTTCAGGAAATCAGTTGTAAAAACAGGAAGAGCATTGTGGTTTAAAGTATATATATATTTTTTTCCCCTCTAAATTACTTTTTATCTTGGCTTTATCTTTTCCCTTTACTTAATCCTTTCTTTTTTTTTTTTTTTTTTTTTTTTTTTTTTTTTTTTTTTTTTTTTTTTTTTTCAAATTAGGATACAATTTTATTTTGAAAATGGTACCAAATACACTGCTATCTATTAATAGGCCCCAGCCTTTGTCAACAAAAGTGTTAATTATACTGTACAACATACAGAGTGCTGTTGTCAAATGCAATTGGAGAATTGGCACTTAAAATAATTCTATCAATTAAAAATATTTGTTCCATTAAAAAGGTTGCATGCCTATTATCATTCCCCAGCATTTCATTTCTGCTGAAGTTGCTTATAAAATATTTTTGTGTTAAATCATATTCAATGCATTTAATATAAAAGGAATATATACCAGTGTGCAGTAATGTTTAATATTTGTGAGCAGAGCTTGTAGAAGCAACACTATTTTTATGGTATTTATGTTCACTCTTCCTTTCTTTTCTGTAGTTGTTAAAAGGTATTTTTTGTAATTAAGCACTGAAAAGTATTTCCATAATTTTCATTAATCTTTCATATCTTCAAAGCAAAACAATATCTTCTGAAACAAATAAAATTACAAGAATATTATATGGACCAAATAACCAATTACACAGTAAAAACAATACCACGTTTGGAGACTCATTCACATGTTGACAGCATGAACAAGTCATGATAACAAAGGCAGTTAACCATCCTTCCCTTTTTCTCAGAATCTATAGCTTAAATACCTTTTTAAAACAAAGTTTTGAGCAGTTCTCCTCAACTGCCTGTCAACATCATAGTTAGAATATTAGAAATTCACCAGCCATTATCAAGTATATAAATATCATGAAAACACACATATTTTTACACATATTGTTACATATATTTTGTACTGAAATGCTGAATTCCAAAATGTTTACATTTTTCTGTTTTTATAAATCCCTACTCAAGAATCGCTGCTTTCTCTCTATCCTAACTTTCCTAAATCGTTCTATCCACCAAAAAAAAAAAAAAATCAAGCCTCTCCACCTACTCATATTTGTCACTCCAAGCACTTCAGAACAGTTTGATTAATTATACATATTGCCATGCAGCCCGGAATTATGCACTCCTTCAGTAAGATGCTGCTTTTATTTTTAGGTATTGTACAGGGATGAGCATTTTACCAATACTTTATATAGCAGAGTGAGTCAGTCAAAGTAAAATAAGCATCACACTCATGGAAGCAGGTCTTTATTTCATAACTTGGCCTTACCTACAGATCAAAATAAAAGACTGCTAGATTATCACACTAACAAATAAATTGATTTTTCACAAGGAGAGAGGACTGTTCTCTATCTTTGTCATATCCTAATCACATAGAACTTTAATATTAAAAATTATTTTCCACATTTTTAATGAGAATAACAACTGTTAAGTCAGGGTGAACAAATGGACTATTTGGTTCTATCCTTGCTGTGTTTGTCTACTACTTTTGTCTACTACTATCCTAGCTTGTTTTGTCTACTGTGTTGTCTTCATTCAGATTCAAAGAATCTCAACTGGATTGACTTTGTAACTGCATCCCACAAGTAGAGTAAGTCTTCATTAGGCCGTTAAAATGCCTATTGTCCTGGACCTTTCCTATAGTGGATATAAAATCCAAATAGCAGCTGGATGGTACACCAAGAAACTAACTTTGAAATAAAGCTAGCTGCTGCTTCTCTAAGCTTCTGACCTTGTTTACAGTAGAGTGTGAAAAGTAGACCTGAGAGCAAAATGAAATTGCTCATAGTTACTAAGTGGAATTTCTCTCATTCTATTGGATATATACTAGGAAAAACTCTTGGTTACGAGAGCCTCAGCCTTTTCTACAGAGATAAAGATGTTTGAGGATCATCTCTGGGCTTTCTGGAATGTTTTTAGCTTTCTTAGCTTTCCATATCTTGGGACATAGCATTAGTATTTCAAATGTGGAATTATTTTCTACTGAAAACTACTATAGAAGCATGTAATTAATGAAATTTCAGTGTAATGTATTGCAAGAAAATGTAGGACTAACTGTATCTTATCTGCTATGTATCAGAGGAAACTTCTATTTCACCTTGAATTGTAGACATAGTAGGGCTAGATTCCGCTGCTCTTATACATATATGTGCATATTTTCTGCAGCGTCCCATTACTTTCATGTGGCATTTGAAATAGGAAGTTCTTTACTGTAGTGTAATAAAGTGTACAAGATATGAGTAAAAATGTAATCACTGTTTTTCCTTTTTTTTTAAAAAAAAAAAAAAAAGCTTACAGGGTTACTTTGTAAACTCTTTTTCAAATTATGCATTTCACATGCTAAGGCTTCTAATATTTCACCAGTGGACTAAACACCAAGGCCATTCAAAGTAAAAGCATAGATTTCTAAAGATATTAACTGATATCAGCTACTTATTTCGCTGGGGTAACTTATAATAATCCTATTCTCTGACCCTGAAAAATGACTGCGATTCATCATTCTTTGGTAAGCAGTCAGAGCTTCAGAATGTCTACATGTTTTTCTCTCGTGAAGGAATGACTTTCAGATTAATCTTAGCAAAAATAGGAAACCTCATTAGCAGAAACCTGCCTTGATTGATTTAGTATTATCCTGAGCTAAGCTGATATATATTTTTCTGCTTGCATCATTGCACAAGAGAAAATATTATTTTTTTGGTTTGGGCAAGGAGTTCTTCATGTCAGTGATATAATTTCTACAATTTTCATATTGACTTTGATTATTTTTTCTGCTTTTAATTAAATTCTTACTTTGTTGTAGTTTTAATGTTTGACAATCATTCTAAATCAGATGCATGTGCTGTCTCTCTGAGGATAACCTTGGGGATAAATTCTGACTTGCACAGGTTCTAATAAAGAAAATTTAACTAATGTGTTCAAGGGTGTGTTGTTTGGTTTTTTGTTTTTTGTTGTGTTTATTTTTTTTAAATCAGAGACTCAGTTTTTTACATCTCAATTAATAAATTGTCAAGATAATAATTTCTATTATTTTTAGAATTTTCAACTGAATTTTGAAGTGAAAAATACCATTTATCAGCAGTATATGTCCTTTCCAGAAAGTTGCAGCATTTGCAGCATATGATGGCAAGGACTTCTTCTCAGTGTGTGAGCTTTCACAATGATGCACCTTGCAAATTGGATTAATTTCTTCTATAACTGTTTCACAGTAAGCCCAAGAGCAGTTCATAAGGTGAAAACATTTAGCACAAAACCAGAGTTGCAATTATAAAGGATTAATCTTTATTTCTACTAGACAGAACATATATCTAGAACTATATCCAAGGAATGATGAAGTTTTCTTCTAGCATTTTCTTTCTTTCAATTTAATTTGATTCAAAGACATTAGAATTGGACAATATATTCTCTAATAATTGTTACAGTCTGGAACAAAAAAAAAATAATTTAATTTTTAAATGTTCAGAGAACAGGAGTGTATGTTATCTTGTCAATATCATAGACAGTTATTTCCCAAATTATTCTTTTCCAGGCTTTCTATTCCATAGGGGGTTTTAAAGTTGGTTCATATTCCAAGATCATCTAAGATATATTGTGACCTAACTCTCAGTTTATCAACTCTCAACGTGGTCCCTGCTCAGTTCTTCTGACCTCCCTCCCAATGGTGCCTGAAACTTCAGCTACTTGTCCAGAACACAGCAGGTTTGCATAGGCAAATGGCCCCATTTCAATGACTAAAATCCCCATTATTCTTTTCTAATAGCAAAAAAAAATGTCTGTGGCTTCTATTGTGTCATTAAACATGTTTTCCTTAAGCCTCAGTTTTACTTGAGAACCCACTGACTTACAGGTGAGGGCAAATATAAAAGTGAGGGAAAAAAAGAATGAGGATTTTGCCAAGTCACACAACAACTCGGAAGTAGCATCTGTGCAGTACTTAGCCTTGCTCTGTGGCCCATCCTAGGCTTGTGTGACTATGATTTCCATAGTTCTCCTTCTTTCTCATGTGAAACTCCAGGTTTGTAATTCTCCTGAACTAGAAATTGGAGGTTAAAATAGCTAGCATACACTTCTCGGGGAATTCACCAGAACAATTGCAATCCACCTTGATGGACTGATTTTCACAACTAACTGGGCAAGCCTTGTGACTGTAGCTATTGAAGTTGTCAGTTGGTATTTGTTCTCAACATGAATGAGTACAAACTGTTCTTGAACAGTTTTAGAGGGCTTTTCTAAATTGAGATTACTTAGTATGCAGTAGATAACTTAAAATGAGTTAATGCCTATTAAATAATAACGAATAACCTGCACACCTGCAGCAACAGTGGTACAGTTACTTTTCAAGTTTAATGAGATGGATTAATTTTAAGAAGAATGTATTCTATCTCTTCATGACACGTCCTGTATTCTGTTCAAAATTTGTCTTTTTTTTTTTTTTTTTTTAATTATTTTTAAATTTTTGTAGCCAAGCACAAATAATTCCACATATATCAACAAGTATAAAGGGTATGGTGTTTATTTTTTAAAGGACACGAAGTATTTTTATCATGGAAATAAATGTAAAAGTATCAATACTGCTACATTATTAAGTTTATTACAGTTTGTTATTTTCAATAAAGTAATTATGAAGCCAGCATTATAATGTTAATAAATATCAGTATTTATATTTATTCTGATATTCTTCCTTGTTTACTCTTTCATGTTCCTGCCAGATACAAAACTACTTCCCTATAGATGTTTTGGCCTATATTCTGTTCTCATCTATGGACTAAATCAGTGGAATAATTTTATTAGAATCATTGAATTGTCTGTTGAAATTGATTAAAAAATATTTTGCATGAAATATTTAATTTGAAGACATTTGATCCAAAGATTTGTGTAACGTCCCATACTACTTAGAAGAAATAATGAAGGGGGAAAGTTCATGTTTACCATCTTGACAATGAAAAGAAACAGAATATATTCTAAAAAGAAGGAACTATTAAGAAAATAATCAATAATCTTTTCCCTAAGTAAAACTGAATAAGCAAATCAGGATTAAATTTCATAGCTAAAAATTATTTCAAAATCTTTTTTAATCTTTCATCAATAAAATAATATGATAAGGAGTTTCAGTCTTTATGCTCAAAGATGGAAATGGTCTACATCTTCTTTGGAAATAGCAACATACTACACTGAACACCGAATGAGCATGTTCAGCAATTTGAAGTATGGATACTATTACAACTTAATTTAGTCTTCCTAGAAATCTCTCCATGGGTCTTTGTGCAGTGTGTGTGTGTGCATGCGTGCATGTATATATGTGTGAGCAAGTATGCATACATACAAATCAAACACATATATTTGTACATCTTTCATATATGTCATAAATGGAAAATCAGAAAATGGCTGTGTTAAGAGTTTCAGTAATTCCTTTATCCTTGAAGGGAGTTGGTCCCCCTCACTCTTTTGTAAAGAAAGTTGTTTGTTTGTTTCCTCCTTTACATTAAAAAAACTATGGAAGTAATTTTTTTTTTTTTAATCTTTCCACTCAAAGATTATTTTCATAACAGTATGCATTTTTATAATTGTTACTATGTAGTGCATAATTTGACTAATACCCTGTTCACTTAAAAGTTGGAAGCTTTATTAAATGTTTGTTAGTTGTAAAGATATTTGAAGGTATGCAGTCTTTGTACTCTCCACACCACATGTAAGAGCGTAGGGTGTGGATCTTGAAGTAATTCAGAAGATACTTATTAATCAGTGCAGGTGACAGTAAAAAATACTTATCCTGACATACCTAGATGAAAAATATTCTTGATTTTGCATGTAAATGACAATGACCAAACCTTTATCCCAATCAAATATTCAACATATCAAAATCAAGAAAGACATCTTCACAGTTTCTGTTTTTCAAACTGGTTTTTAATGTATTAATCTTATCAAAGATTAAGGATTCTGGTTTTATCACTCTTGGGGGTACTGTAGCAGAAAAATACTGAATAAACTAGTGGGTTTTTTTCAAAAATATCTATAAGAGATTTAAGATATATTTTGCATGGTTTTTATTTACACTGAAAGCTTTCATTTTTAGATCTACCTAGAGGGTGAAAAATCATCGTTTTGATATTTACACTGCACAAGGGCAAGGTTAAGATGTTTTGATTCTAAAGATCATATTATTTCACTAGAAGTGATAGAGCATAGAAACAAACTAGTGAGTACTGAAATACATCTTGTTCAAGGTGAAGTATCTACCAGTAAACATATTTTTCAAATATGTAGGTATCTTTAGAGACATAGGTTGTTGTATTAGATCTGTATCAGTACTGTGTGGGTGATGAAGGGATTGAAAGCAGCCTTGCAGAGAAGGACCTAAGGATACTGGTGGATGAAAAATTGGACATGAGCCAGCAATGTACACTTGCAGCCCAGAAAGCCAATCATATCCCTGAGGGTGGTGAAACACTGGCACAGGTTGCCCAAATAAGTGTTAGGTGTTCCATCCCTGGAAACATTGAAGGTCAGGTTGAACGGGGCTCTGAACAATCTGATCTAGTTGAAGATGTCCCTGCTCATTGCAGGAGAGTTGGACTAGATGAACTTTAAGGGTCCCTTCCAACCCAAACCATTCTATGGTTCTATGATCCTGGGCTGCATAACAAGAACTGTGGCCAGCAGTTTGAAGGAGGTGATTCTGCCCCTCTGCTCTGCTCTTGTGAGACCCCACACGGAGTCTTGCATCCAGCTCTGGGGTCCCCTGCAAAAGAAGGATATAGACCTGTTGGAGCACACCCAAAGGAGGGCCATGAGTATGATCAGAGGGCTGAAACACCTCACCTATGAAGAAAGGCTGAGAGAGTTGGGGTTGTTCAGCCTGGAGAAGAGAAGGCTTAGGGGATGTCTTACTGTGCCCTTTCAATACTTAAAGGGAGCTTATAAGAAAGATGGAGAGAAACTTTTTTATCAGGGCTTGTAGTGATAGGACAAGGGGCAACATTTCTATACTGAAAGAGGGTAGATTTCGATTAGATGTAAGGAAGAAATCTTTTATGATGAGGGGGGTAAAATACAAGATGTGTTCTCCAGGAGAAGTTGTAGATGTCCCTCCCTGGAAATGTTCAAGGCCAGCTTGAATGAGGCTTTGAGCAACCTGATCTAATCAACTAATTAATGAATTAATTTTAAGATCCCTGCCTATCATAAGGGGGGTAGACTAGATTATCTTTAAAGGTTCCTTCCAACCTAAACCAGCCTATGATTCTATGATACTATCAATAACTAGGTAAAGTATTAATAGTTTATTACTATTGATTATTAGAGTATTCTTCCATTAATTTTTCCTCCTTTTTCCCTTCCAATTACATGTGAATTTTTAATACTTGGTGTTTAAAAACATAAATTTTCTACTGCATGTACTAAACATATTTAATTTCTGATACAATCTGTTCTTTTGTGTGTGAATATAGTCCCTGTAAAACTATGTAAAACAATTCAGGACATCACACACACATTGCAGAGGTAGATATGACTATAAAAGCTTTTAAGAAATAAATAATCAAGTTCCCTTTTTGCTGAATTACATTTTGCATGCAGAGACCTTGCCAAGGAACACTCAAGCTTTGTTAGAGGAAAAAGCAACTTTGTGCATAACAGTAATTGCTACATATCCTGGTATCTGTAGCAGCAAACAAGTTTGCATGATTCTGAATTCAGGACAAAGAGGTAAGGAATGGAGATTAATCTTTATTGAAATTAATTCCTTGCTGATAAAGGCAAATTTAAATGTTTCTTAAGAGTATTTATGCAGAATAAGATACCGGCAATTACTGCTGAACTGAAAGAAATTAACTCAATTATTATTTTCAAGATAAATTATAGGCAGATGATCAGTCTTAAATTTTGGCATCACTACTTTTGATGACCTTTACAGCTACAAAGAAGAAAATAAAAATTTTCTTGTCAAAATTATTGGTAGACAGTTGAGGCACTATATATACTGTCTCTTATA
>NW_020799097.1:29489732-29565106 GCF_003259725.1 Athene cunicularia | reverse complement strand
AGGAGGTAGACTTTCCATTCAATAAAAAATGAAAAATCATTTCTTCCTACTTTGAAAGTGTGATTGATTCAGAGAAAGGGTCTATGAAAAGAAGCCTGCCTTTATTGATTTGATGTTCTACTACCATAGCAGAGGTCCAGAACTATGTCCCTAAGCTTATATATATGTATATATAATTAGGTGTACTTAATGTCACCATAGTTATTTGCAGATTAGAAGTTTTGTCATATATCTGTGATAAAGAATACCTTACTTTAAGAGGTCATATAGGGCAAATCAGACGTTATTATAAGTCTGTGTTCATAATATTGAAGTAGATAGTCAACTACTTTGCAAGATGTCAATATTAATTCTCACTGAAATATAACATACATTTCCTGAAAATATGTACACAGTGTTACTGTGAATATATTTTTGCTATTATGGGAATACCCTGAATTAAACAAGTAGCTTTTTAAAGATGGATTTTTCTCTCAATGCATTTGTTTTGTATAATAGAAATTCTTTCATACACACAAAGAAAAGCATTGCCTGCTTCACATTTTCTTTCCTGCCATGTAACTGCACTCTAGTAATGCTTTGAATGTTTTAGATAGCATAGTTTTGTGTTAAGTTTGGGAAGCATGGAAGATTTGTCAACATTAATGCTATAATCTCTTTTTTTAAGAATGAATTAAGTGAAGGGGCTGAGAGCGTAGCTTGATCATGAGTGCAGACCGGTGGTCCATGTGTTCCTACATCATGTGACACTGGCAGTGCTGAGTAGTGCTACTCTTAATTCAGATGTCAGACATATCTCTTTTTCCCACAAATGCCTGTTTATGATCATTGTACTACGTCCCATTTCCTGAATATTTAAAAATTTGGGATAGGATCCAATTTGATAAATTGCATACCTGAAGTTAGATAAACAAATGTTCTTGATAGATCCTTTCAGGAAAAAACACCTATTTTCAGTGACTATATAACAGATGTACAGATGTAGGCAATAAATTATAAGGACTGCTTCACTAAAGACTCTGAAAACTTAAGTTCAGTCTAGATTCCACTCTGGTTTATAACAGAGTTTGTTCTCAGTCACTCATGATTTAAAAACTTCTTAATTAAGACATTATTCCAAACCACAGTGTGCAAATTTAATGTAGTAAGTGCTACATTCAGCACCAGCAATTGTAATCTCAGCCTTAATTTTACTTTTGTTTTAAGAAGAAAATATTTTTGTCTTGTGATGAGACTCTTTGTTACTTCTCCTTCAGGAACCAAAGCTTTCATAGAGTGTTCACTGATCTGACCTTTATGTCACTGCAGTATTATTTCTGGTTTTGTGTTTTTTTGGTTTCCATGGAGAGTGCAGTGCAATTTGGTAACTAATAATTTTTCTAAAATTGTCCTAATTTGGTTCCTATTTTTACATATTTACACCTTCACAGACATAATACTCAAAATATCAATGATCATCAACGTAGTTAAAAAGGCAGAATCCACAATGCATATGAAAGCATCTAGAACCCATATTTTAAGTGGAAAAAAAATTCTTTGCATTACTTAAAGGAAATCCTATAAAATGCTATAATTATCAGATATATTAAAAAAAAAGGAAGAAGAAAAAGAAAACAAATTTTTCGGGAATAGTAAAACATATCACCAAAACAACTCAGAAAGTGAGTCAAATGACTTAAGCTTAAAGGAGACTGGAAGGTGTGCTACTTACATAATAACTATTTAAATGAGAAGAATAAGCTTACCCAGAACAGCAGACAAGCATAAATCAAGTGGGAGTGATGATCTAAGACATTAATTTCTGCCAATGTTCCTGATGGTGCCTTGCTGTCTGTTAATAATCCCTAGAAATTCTTCATCATATACGAATATAAACTCTACTTTCTCGTTTATTCTAATTTTATTTGTGGGAGGAAGTGGTAAAGAAGAAATGCTATACAGAGTTTCATGCCAGAATGTTTCATCAAAACATCTGTTCCCACTTTCATATTACAGGCTCTTATCTTCCTCCCACCTCTCTAATCACTAAGATTTAAAATATCAATCCTCTGGTACAGTTGTAGGGCACAGTTTATGAAAAGGACATTTAAATATAAAAATAAATCTTAGGCCCCTGCAATGTTATAAACAGGTTAAAAGGAATATATTAATTTGATGTCATAACAAAAAAGCTAATATAAAAGAGAATTGGCAAAATTTGAGATCCGTGACACTCTAACATAGAGCAAAATTCCTTCTCAAAGATAAATCCACTGATCGACCTGACCACTAGTATGTAAATAGGATATACAAACTGAGTACAGAAACAGGATTTTGGTGCTCTCTGTTCCGTATTCTGTCTAGTCTGTGCTGTATCCACTTTCCGTTAACAAAGATTTCTGTAGATGTTTTGATCATGGCTAGAGAACAGAAGAGTATGAGTGAGCCCTTTGCAGATGATCAGCAAATTAGTGGGGTTTTGCCTGGATGGTTATTTTGATGTCACCCTTCTTCCCAGCAGCTTGTAGAGTAATCTGTATCAGATAGGATGGCCAGTACCACTTCCTAAAACAAAGTCCATGGAAAACAGAATTATCGCAGCAGTTTGCCTGTCTCACTAAGCAAAAACTTGAACATTTCAGTAAAGGAGCTACAGAACCGTCAGATATGAAGCTCCTTCAGAAGACAAAGTGAAATAATCTTGGAGGAGCTTGGCAAATTGTATCACTATATAAATACAAGTTGGATAATTACATGGAGTGAAGATTATGTGGCAATAAATTTTACCCCTAGTCCTAACACTGCATCTTCCTGGACACCTGGGTCACTTAATCCCAGTTTTGTTTTCCCCAGCAGTAAAATAGACACTGTATGATTTCAAGACAGTGTCTGCTAAGTCTTAGTTCTTGCAAAAACACATAGGAAGGATCATTCCAGAAACTTCTAGAAGACAGTATCTGCCAATACAAGGCTTTGCCTCAAACAAAAATTCTGCGAATATGAAGAAAATATGATGCTAGTCAATCCTTTTGACAGCTTATTCTGCCATCTACTATTTCTTTATTATAATTAAGTGAATCTGAGTGAAGAATATTCGATTCATTGGAATAAGTGTCTGCTATCCAGACAGTAAAATAGTAGGAAAGATGTTAAACTGTCTTTAACTATGGCTGAGGTTTCTTACATTAGGGGTGATGTCTGACAGCGATTGTTTATGTGAAAAAAATTATATACACAGAGCTCTTGGTGTTACTCTGGACTTCATGTTTACAATGAGTTTGGTATGGCTGGCCCTTAGCAACCTAGACCTTATTTTTAAAAAGGTCTTTTTGCTTTAATATTTTAAAAATATTATGAAGTGGATTTCTCTTGCAAGTCTATTTAATGTAACCAAACACGCATTACTTGACGTTAACATGTTTCACATGGATTCTATGAAAAATTCAGTAAATTTATGGAGTAACGCTGATAAATAAATGATTTCTCTCTTTTGAAAACAATTTAACTCTATTGGACTATATATTTCTGTAAATGGGTTTTGTCTATCAGAATATGCTTCAAGAGAAAATTAATTCACAGATACTTTCCTCACTAGGACAGTTTTAACTGACTTGCTTTAAAACACTGTTTTTTCCTTAATATGTTGTAAATCAGTAAGAAGAATCATTGCTCTATAAAGAAAATAATCCCGAGGTTCCTTTCTGTCCTTACTTCTGATTATGTGGAGTCACTCCCTCCTTTGAAGCATTCATCAGAAAAAAACAGATGTGGGCTCTGAGGCATCAGCTGTTCTCCTCTGGGTTTGTATTCAAGATTCCTGATGCTCAGGTTGTTCAATGGTATTGTGGGTCTCTTACTGATGATGTGGAGGACTTTCTACACAGTTCTGTAAAAACTATCATTTTGTGCAGTTGTGAAGCATGAACAGATCGGGGGAAAAAAGTATCAAAAAGAAATTATACAAATGTGCTCTAAGGAGTAATACAAAATACTTCAATTCAGGTGAAAATTAAAATTCAGGCTGAATTTAATGAATCTACATAAGAGATTTTAATGATATCATGCTTTTTAGATTTCTTTTCTTCTTTATTGTAATAATTCTGTCAAAGTCAAATAATTTGTATGTTAACAATCATTATTACTTTCCTTTATATGTTCCAACTCCTCAAGCCTGTAGTGGGTTGACATTAATGGCGTCCAGCCCAAACCTCTCTCCCTTTCCGACTTCCAGCACTGCCTCACTGCCTATGAAGAAGCATCTTGCGTGTCTCATTAGAAGCTTTCCAGAATCTTTGCTTTGTAGGTGTCATCCTCCCCAATGCCAGATCTTGCTCACAGTATCTTCAACAATCCTTAAAAAAAATCTCTTTTTCTCATGTTTGTAAGAAAGGATACTTGGTGCCTTAATCAACATTGCATTAAGGTGGTCTAGAGCCTACCCATTATGTTGCCTTTGGAGCAAGTTTTTCCCCATCCTGTTCAGTTCAGCTTCCAATATGAAGGAGAAAAGCAGGGGAGAAAGTGAAGATTGCCCTCTTTATTCAGTTTGGACTGGTGAACACAGAGATTGCCCTAGCCCAAACCATCACTTGGTTTGGTCTGACCTCAATGTCTGGAACAGGATCCAGAGAAACAGAAGAGGTGAGAGGAGGACTGAATGACATTTTTGCATAGTTACTGGGTTTTTTTTTCATTAAGTTTTTCTATACTTCTCACTATTACAGCAAAAGGAGGGGGTGGAATGTGAAGAGTCTGCCTTGCATGTCCCATCTACTTTGACAGCTGTAGGTAATGGTACAGTATGCTTTCTACTAGCCCTTTGTTCTGATCAGTAAGGTAGAACTGATTTGTACTTTACACATTATTTTCTTTATGTAGGAACAAACAGAAACAGACTATCTTCAGAGAGGTACTCTGTTATCTCTTTGTAAATAGTGAGACTAACATTTCTCACTCACAACTGTATATTGACATCAGTGAAATTCCATATAGTTTATCCCAGTATAGACTTCTTTTTTTTTCAGCCCATCATGTCTGGAGCCATCTCTTCCAAGTAGATGCTTACCAGTTAATGGCTAGTGCAGCTCTTGATGAGTCACAATGCTGTTTATGTAGGGAAAGTGTATCTGACAGCAGCACAGAAACATTCCCATCCTGTGACCTAGGCACAAATGGATGTCGGCAGGGATAGAGGGACACTGTACCACTGTAAATTGCTTAGCCTGCCTGATAAATCTAACTTGAATAATTTGTAATTTGTCAAATTAATTTATGCCACAGTACCTACTTATCAAAATTCTGGCAAAACTGCAGTCACCTATCTTCCTGACTGCAGCAGATTAGTTTCTGTTTACGCTGGGATGACCTTTGACAGCCCTTGGCCCCAAAGCAGCCCTTCGAAATCAGTGAGGTTCCACACACGTGCTCTTGGGATTTGTTCATGACTGGTCTCTGTTGTTAAACTCTGTTCTGTTGCACAGTCTGCCCAGATGAACAAAGACATTTGACATTACATGGGAGCCCCCAGTCAACTTTAAATTCAGATCAGGTCTGTTAATCAAATGCAGATTTTCAAACTGGTGAAAGATATATACACTTATTTTATAGTTGCCAGTTATAATAACACTGTCAAGATGAAATACATGCTGGTAATTAGTAGAATGTTAAATATTTGTTTAAAATAAGATGAAAATTTAAATGCAATGAGAATTATTAAAAAAAAAAAAATGAAAGGTATCTGTTTGAAAACATCAGAAGAACATTATTTATCGAAACAGAATATAGATATCCATTGACTTTAAGCAGTAAAGGGGTTTATAGAATACTTATGTCTTTCATGTATTGATAATAATGTTTGCTTTCATTACCTATTATATAAAGATCTCCAACTATAAATATTAAAAGTTTGAAATTTTGATATCTGACATGTTAAATAATTGCAGTAGACAAGTCATTATTTATATGGTTTACATAATTATCCACACAAATTTTAAAGTGCAGCATATTAGAAACATTTAGTGTGTTGTAACTCCTGATTTACTGTTAGATCAACAAAATTCACAGATGATGCTTCACTGCATTTATGATTATATGTATTTTGCTTGAGGCAAATCTGACAGCCTGCATATCCATACTGCAGTCATCTATACTCTCTCCTCATACAAACAATTAAATGAAGACACATGCTCCTAGAACCCAATCAAAGCAAATAGTTATAGGTTTTAATTTTAATTATTTTCTTTCCTTTTTGTTTTAGCATGCACATACTTTAACTGTCAAGTTTATACTCTCACTTGCACCTGATTCAGTCCACTTTTTAGTTAATTTCCTGCATACTTTTGATTTTATGATACAAAACTATTTATGAAAAGCTTTTCACCCTTGATTAAGCATGTTCAATGTAGAAATAAAATGAAATGAGGAAAAAAGAATTCCTGGCAAAGTATTTAATTAACTGTTTTTACAGTAATCGTACAATGGGGACTTAAACTGACTTGAGTGTGAATGGGGAATGCAGAACAATGCCCTAAAACACAAAAAGCTGTGATTATTCTAGATACTTATCTGGTACTGAGTTGTGAGGAGGAATCAAGATGAATTCCTATAATATTAACATGTTGATACCAGTACAGAAGAGACTAAAATAATTGAACTACTATAACTGATTAAATTATTGGCTTAAATATAAAATATCAGATAAGATATATCATGATACAAAGCCTTACATTGTTGCTATTTAAGGCAATTTTATCTTACAAAAGCAGTGATAAATAGATTGTTGAAGTGTCATTTTCTTCACATAACTAATATTCTAAAAATACCAGTGGATTTATACCTGTGTAAGTATTCTTGAGTATATCTTGTTCAAATAGCAGCAAAACAATATGCAATGGAAAATTTTGTCTTTCCCAACAAGATTCATGAATGAAGAATAGACCGGTTCTTTCTTTTACAAATCCTTTTACTTTGTTGTCATTATTAATGTAATTGCTGACTTCCCTACATCTTCCTTATGTAGTCTTCACATTCTGCCTAATGAGTCATGAGAAGTCACAAATGTGTCATAAATAGAATATGTGGGAAAACATTAAATGTCTAGCAGATGTGGTTGGATAAGTAATCTTCTAACATTTAATTATGGAAAGATCTGATTATCTGCCAGATGATTTTATGCAGAGTTATAGCTATTCTGATTATAATACAGAGCAATTAAAATTAAAACCAGTCCTTATTATCCAAAGTTTAACAAATACCTCCCAAAGTAGTACTGTGTCATCTTCCTGAGCTTTGGCTATATACTGGACTAGCAGGTGAAATCCTCACTATGGAAGTCTTGGATTGGGAAAGTTAAGGTCTGAGCCAAAGACAATTTAAATCAACAGAGAAAATCCTATTGACTTCAGTGGGATCCAGCTTTAGGAGAGCAGCCTGGAGGACCCCAAAGCCAGCCAGTTTACTCATAGCTATCCACTTCTTTCCAGGCTGGAGGTGCTGTTTTCCTGTAGAATTATCTAGCTGGCACTAACGAGCCAGCTGGCATGGGAATTGCCTGACAGGGTATTTTTTGAGTCTAGCATAGAGAATAAAACCAAATATATCAAATCCTGCTGTATTTCTTGTCTGACTTTTTATGCTTCCAGTTATAAAGATTTTTCAGTTATCTGAAACGTTTAAACAGTTAGAACTTACTGCTTTTTGTCTTTGTTCAAGAGATTTGTTCCGGTCATCTCAAATAGCTTAATGCTTAGACAAAATATATAGATTAAAATGATTTAGCAACATACCTGGAAAAACGTGTGCTAGCCACAGTTAAAATATGTGGTAGCATAAGTAGTTTATTTTGAAATGTTCCTGAAATCAGGGCAAGATTAAAATTTCTGCCTTTATAAAACATGCTATCAAATGGCAATAATCTTGCTTTTATAGCTGTTCTGAAGAACATAGGGAAAAGTGCCCTAAATCCAACATTACAGGGTAAGTAACTTGTCAGTTATTGGTGTATGGCTGTAACAAAAGTACAGAGGGCAAGTTGGTCTGTAGATATTGCAAATTATCCCGTATAAACAATTATCTCAAACTGTACAGTATTACAGCAAGGCAAAAGTATAAATCTTCTTTCTAGAAAGAGTTTAAGGTCTTTAAGTATTTAAAACTTGAAGTTATTCTCTTTGCTATAGTCTGCATCTCCTCCTGTCTATACTCCAATTTTTAACATAATAAAATATAGTTACAAGGAGCGATAAAAGCAAATTTACAAATGGAAAGGCAGCAAACATAGTGACAGATTAGACAAGAGCAATAGCTATATTCAGAATTTGCAATGTTAAAGATGTTGAGAGTATATATTTCAGTAGAATTAATAAGGCTCCGTTGTAAAGGAATGTATAGAAAATATATGCCGTAGAAGTCCTTATAAATTTTCAGAAAACCCAAATTTGTCACTCATTTACAACATAAGATATAAAATGAAGAAAGATAATTGTGTTGTAGATAACCAGCATTAAGCAAGGATATAGGTAGAAGATAAAGCACTGTAAAATGAAATCCTGAAAATCCTGAATGAAGTAAATTACATACAGGTCAATGAGCTGAATAAAGTTATCTTCAGTGCTTACTTCCATAATATTTACATTTCTAAGCTATGCAATAATTTTATACATTTGGTTCAGCTATGCTATAGCTGCAGGAGTACATGTTGTAAACACTGAAAAATCTGGCCCTGTACTCAATGCATTCCTCGTTTAATAGCATAGAGCCACAGTTCACATAAAATGTAACATACGTCTTACCTTTACTCTTTTCTTCAAATGCAAAATAATTGTGGCACATTATATAGCTGGGTGTGTTATCATTGATAAAAGTTGATTTCTGCTGGATGCTGTTTATATTTTCACTTGCATAAAGCTGTGAGCCACAATCCAGCTAGCCCAGAGTCCAGCTGCAAATGTCTAGGTGTTAAATACTGCCTGTCTGATCAACTCTGACATGGAAAACAATATTTGGACTATTTCTCATTCATCTTCAGGATACAGGATCTGCAAACAATTTCTATTTCATCTTTGTTTATGCATTTTGCAGAGAGATTCAGCCGCATCATTTTCATCAGTGGTTAATGAGCTGCAGTGCAGCCTACTGGCTTTTAGAATCCTCTTTGAAGGCATTGTACTGCGTTTCTCATTTTCTTTTCTCATTTGTAAAAACATGAATTAACACAGTCAAAACTATGAATTATGTAGGTGAAACCTGGACTGCCTTTTAAAATCTGGACAAGATATAAGAAATTAATTTTTCTTGTTTGTGTGCCTGTTTCCATTTCCCTACTTTGTCTGTCTTGTCTATGTGGGTTTAATCTACTAGAACAGTCGTATTTGTATGGGCTATACGTATACCAATGAATTTAAAGATCTGAACAAACTGGAATCGGCAATGTGATTAACAAATAATGAAAAAGCAATACACGTAAGAGAAAGAAAGGGTAAATATGGACACAACTTAGAAATCTCATCAACAAGCTTATTTCTTTTTAGCTGAAGGTCTATTTTCTTTTCATGGAATTTATTTACTGTTGGGTTTAAATTGATATGAAAACTGCCTAGAAGAATTTGAAAAATACTTCTTCAATTTTGACAGTTATAAAACAAAAACAATAGAAATAAAGGAGTCGTGGTGCAAAACTGAGAAAAAAAGAAAAAGGAAAAGTGAATGGACTGTAGTCAATCTTTGAATGATAACTCTTACTTTGATTAGAATGTAATGGAAAGTATTTCAGATGACTATTCTAATTCTAATATTCTAAATATTCAATATAAAGATCTGAAAATTCAATCACGAAATAGTTAAAGTCGATATAGATAATTAAGTCCTGTAGTGACTGACCGGTTGTAGACTCAAGAGGAGATACATGTTGACAAGATGAAAGTAATTACAGTCTAGTCTTCGTGTAGCTGATATGTCTGCATTACAAAGCCACAGATATTTTAAATACCAATTTAAAGGAGTAGTGCTGAGTAATTTTCTTACATAATTAATTATGTGGTTATGTAAATTAGTTATAATAACAGGAATCAAAAATATCAGAACAATTTAATTACTACATTGTGAAGCATATCTTTACTTTAAATGAGTCTGTCTCATCAATTGCTCCAGCAATTGTTTGGCTGCATAAAGCATTCAGTGAGTGTTTCTGCAAAAGGAAAAAAAAAACATGGAGGCCTTTGAGGTTCAATCAGACTGGCTAAAAACCCAATAATTCAGATTTTCTGGTAATCTCAGAGAGAAATTTGTTGGATAAATACCACACACATATGCTGAAGTCATTTACTAATAAGTCCTATAGGCAGGCATGTGTTAAAATGCTATAGCCTTCTAAATTAATGCCACTAATAATGTTTATATAAACTCTGATCTATTTTAAGCATATACTTTTGACACAGAGCTTTAGAGACCTAGGACCCAGAGGGTCTCTTGATTATTTTCACCAATGTCAAACGACAGTAAAATGCTATGATGTCCATGTTATAGCTCTATCTCCCACTTTGAACCAGCACGAGGAGAAATGGTTAAGTGATTATGGTGGCTGACACTAGGATGGAGCAAGTACCACACAGTGTGAGTGAGGTTTGTGTAACCAGCTCCTGCCCTAGACTACCCTGCCACTAGTCCTGTGTCTTGCTCTTATGTACAGTGTTATGCCATGTCCTCCTTTCACTCTATGATGCCACACAGGGATTTCTGGACCCGTTTCTGACTGTCATACTGTGTTCAATAGGAGTCTGTGCCACTGCACTGATGCCTAACTGAACCTCAGAGAAGCCCCATTAGCACTCTCCTGGAAACAGGTGGGTGCAATCAAGGGCACCCATCTGCGAACAGGTTTCTGGTCTGCAACCTACCCACCCACCCACTGACAGCTTCTTCACGGCACACAACCCATGGTATCCCACTTTGAATATAATAAATCAGTTTCCCACTCTTGTTCAGAGTCTTCTGCAAGTTCAGGCGCAGAAATTATTCCCTGGTTTATACTGGAAGTGGCCAGCTCCAGTTTCAAAAATGACTGTAGAGGAAATGATTGTTTTAAAAGAAAAATAAGAGATGTTACTCAGATCGTTCTTTGGCCATGTGATTTGTTTTATAGCTGGGCTGGTGTTCTGTTTTCCAAAAATGAAAAGTTTGAGTGCAAGCCCACGCTGGAGTCCCTCTCTTGAAAGTTTTATGAGGTTGTTGTGTTTTTTTCTGCTGTCTCCGCATTTCTGCACAAAGGTGAATTTTATGCCATGCCAATGGGGTCCAAGTCCAGGAGGGCATTTAATCACCTGAGTAACTCTAATTATGTAAGTGCCTCCACTGAAATCAATACCATTCCTTACACACTTAAATTTACCTCTACTTAAGTGCTTTCTTGGATTCAGGCCTGAAAAACTGTCATTAGACAACTTGTTTCTTTGTATTTCAGAGAAATGTAACAATAAAGGGGTATTTCTGCAATACTTTCATGTCTCAGATGCATGATCATTTCATAAGATCAGATTGAGTCAGTGGATCACATTAATAAAAATTATAAGCAAACAATATGTAATTTAATATGTCTATCAATTCCCTTTAAATAATTTGCAAAGCCTCTTTTATTACAAACGTAGATATATTTAATTAATAGTCCTGTATGAATTAAGATGAATAACAATAAAGTTTTATATAGATTTCATTCAGACCTGAACAGAAGGATATAGTTTACTCTTATTGTCATTTTAATGAGCCCAAGCAAAAACTGCTGTTTGGCTGAAATGCAGCATTACAAATTTCCATCTGAGAAGTAAACATCTAAAAGTAAACAGAATCTGTAATAATCTCAAGCTATTCTGACTACTGGAATGAGCAAAAAGTATACACGATATGAAGACTGCTGACAGAGGCTGTCTTCTACATTTTTGAATTCAATGCAATATTTTGTGTTTGTTCAGACAAATTAGGTTGACTGCGGCTCTTAAGATTGTCTTTGCAAGACAAAGTTTTGAAGACCTGAAGCTTTCCCAGTTCATTTTAGAAATGCCAACCAGAGGACTAGGTAGAGGATTGACATAATGGTCTCACTGGTGCTGTTCTTACTATTCATATTTAAACCCTCTCATTTCATACATCAACATCTTATGTACAACATCTTACATTTTTTGCAATATGTGAGATGTTACTGTGATCCATAAGCCCTTTCTAAGTACCTCTGAACTGCGGTTTAATCCTTACCTGCAAGTGTAACCCACTTCCTTAATTTAAGCATTTAATTTTGGAACAGTTTGTTCAAACGCTCATCTTACAAATCCATGTAATTTTTATAACTTGCATGTCTCCATCAATATTTATTACTCTTTCAGCCTAACTTCCAAGTACAAATTTTGTTAATAGATCTCTTCCATATCTGACTAAAAAATTCCTGTTCTGCAGAGGTTCCATAGTCAAAATTACTATGTCTCAGCTAATTTTAATTTCAGTAAATCTGGGGACCCCTTATTTTGCATAACATTGATGTGCTATTCATATTTTTTGATTCTAAGACAAAAAAATATATATAGAAATGTATTTTGTGTGTGTGTCAGCATGCTTTCTGTTAACTGTACTTTTGATCACTCCATCAACATCAATTTTATTTAATATTGCTTATTTTCCTAAAATAGTGACCACTGATTATATTGTTATCCTTCAATTCATCTCTAAGTTCTATCCAAATTGTATTGTAATTGTTTTCTGCAAGTACTGTAAAGCTAACAGATCTAAATTTCTAAGACTACTCTTATTGGAACTTTTAACATAGCAGTAAAATGAGTGCCTCTCCAACTTTCTGAAGTTTATCTATTATTACAATTTTTTTTTAGAATTAATATGAAATATCAGAGATGACTTGGATAATTCTTTTAATACTATTTAATGAGAATTGTATGCCCCCCTAGAGTGAAAATGAGTTAAATTGAACACTCGTCTTTTGGGGTTATCCGTAACACTGATGAAATGGAAAATATTTCACCATCACTGTAAAAATAGGAGTAGTTCCTAAGTTCAAAGGAAAACCTGGTCTTGTCTCTTTAGTTTATCTTCACAGTATTTTTAAATAATGCTTTAACAGTGACATGGAAAAATAAGTCTGTATTCATTAATGAAAATTTTGTAACCTGTCTGTATGGAAAACTTTTTTTTTTTTTTTTTCCCCAGTATTTTACTAATTTAAATCTTAATCTTAGTTGTGCTTCTAGATAATATCATTTAACCTAGATGACATAAAATTGATATATCTGTAAATTCTAAAGTAAGGTATTTTTAACATGATTTCCTTATGCTTGCAGTGTCATAAGTAATATCTTTTTGTTTATGCTCTCAAGGTGTGACACTATATGGAAGAATGACCTTCAGTATTTATCATAAGATGTTGAGGTATGATAAGGTATAAACATCTGATGAGGAAGGATTATGCTGAGATTTTAACAGATTAACTACATTTTATCTTATAGCTGCACACATGCTTCTTGAAAGCAGGAAAGGCAATTTACCCTCCACTGTGACTATTTATTAGCTTTTTAATTGTCTTGGACTAGTTCTGTACAAGAAACCATTAAATCATTGTTGAAAAGAAAGGATGTGCATAGTGGGTGAGAGCATCTGTGTTGCTAATTTCCAAGCAAATAAATTGCACCTATTCAAATACTATTTCTAACACCTGTTCAAGAACAATTTAAGCTAACGTTATATTCTTGGTCATTTACTTTTTCACACAGAATCACACAGAAACATCTAGGTTGGAAAGGACCCTGGGGATCCTCTAGTCCAACCGTTCGCCTAGCACAGTTCCCACCTACAGCATATCCTTTAGTTCTAAATCGACCCTACTCTTAAACACCTCCAGGGATGGGGACTCCACCACCTCCCTGGGCAGCCCATTCCAATACCTAACCCCTTCTATAAAGAAATGCTTCCTAATACGTAGTCTGAACTTTCCCTGGTGCAACTTGAGGCCATTCCCTCTTGTCCTGTTGCTTTCTACTCGGCTAAAGAGGCTCATCCCCAGCTCTCTGCAACCTCCTTTCAGGGAGCTGTAGAGGGCGATGAGGTCTCCCCTCAGCATCCTCTTCTCCAGACCAAACAACCCCAGTTCCTTCAGCTGCTCCTCACAGGACATGTGTTCCAGACCCTTGACCAGCTTTGTAGCCCTTTGTAGCCCTTTTAAGCAGTTGTTGCTAGAATGGATTACTGAGATGAACAAAGAAGCAATCCTATAGTCACAACTGTCCTTAAATTTGTGGTGGGAATACTCAGAGACCAGTATTTAGATTTGATTCCCCAGAAGTAAATTTCATCTTTGAATGAAAAAATACAGCTTTTGAGGAAAAGTTCATTAAAAATAGTAGGTTCTCATGTTTTGTTTCAGTAGGTGCAAAAAAAACTTTAGAATAAACCTGATATCTCAAGAAAAGGTTATTGACATGTGTTATAAGTACTTTGAAGTATATACTCCTGAATAAAAATTTAAAAATGAGAAATATAAACTTAATGCTTGAATTAGTGCTCCTGGAAATCAGCTCCCTGTAACCGATTTTGTTTAACTCTTGTACAACAAATCTTAACGCCTACATCCCATTAGACTATGAGAGTACAAAAGAACTGTAACAGATCGTAGCATTTCATAGTGTTTTTCCACTTGGTGCACCTATAAAGCTGACACCAGGTTTTGAGAATAATAATGACAGGGAGTGAAATTTAATATGGTCCAAACCTTGTGTGAAAGATGCAATACATAAATTGCCTGCCTGGACACCATTTGCGTTTCCATGTGGATGGTTTCTAGTTCCTGACATTAGCTCAGACTTTATTTGCTTTTTTTAATGTTGGGTGGGTTTGGTTTGGTTTTGTTTGTTTGTTTTGTTTTGTTTTGTTTTGTTTTGTTTTTCAAATACACCATAATGAACATTCTCAAAATAAAATTTGTGACCTTAAAAGCCTGTGGATAATAGACATTCACTATATCCTGGGCAGCTGATTCTTGCTGCTTCTCATGGTCTTCATATTAAGTTTAACCATGTTAATTTTCCTTATCAAAAATGCTTTAATGAAATCTCAAGTATTAGAAAGTACAGAACTGCTCTTTTCTCATTTTCTGTCTTCAAGGAGACAGTTTCCAAAGCACGTTAAGGACATAGGTGCCTGATTTTCACTGCCTGATAATTGCAGTTAAATACCTGACTTCCCCTGACAAAGTAAGTGGGGAATAACTCCCACAGGTACCTTTCATTTGGTCTTACTGAAAGTAATAACACAGGTCACATATCTAAGTATCTTAGTTTATTAATTTCAGTCAAGATTTCTTCCCTGTCAGGTACTTTTTAAAATATTAAATATTTTAGCATCCTTCTGTAGCACAGGCCATTTTCAGATCCTAATATAATCAGAAAGTTTAATCTTATAACAGATTCTATGCTCTTACTGTATCTAAGACTTTAAGCAATCTCTTGGTCTTTAAATTTTTTCCCCACTGACAGAATTAATTTATTTGGCAGAAGTCTTAATTTCATGACTGTACTGAAAAGGTTTCTGAAGGACATGTGAAGAAAATGTTGATTCTTCTGAAAGAAACTTTCGTGTCATGATCAGCAGCTTTCAGAAGTGAGATAGGAGGAGATGACTGATTCAATGACTTCAGTCGTTCCTGCCAGTTATATGTTCCTGTGACTTATGCTGCATCTAAAATTAGCTGATTCCCACAATATTTCCCTGAAGAAATGCCTACTGTCCTTCTAAGATCTGTTATCACCTTTGTTCTGTTTTTTGATTTTTAAATCAAAAAACACTGTTAGTGTAATCAAATTATTAACCCATAAAGCATATGTTAAAAAATCTAAGCAACTGATAGGAATCCATGTTTAGTTTGGACAGGACAAGATTGATTACAATCTGAAGTCTTTTCTAAATTTCCATTATGGATTATATATTTTATGAAGGATTCACCTAGTATGTTAAACCTTGAAGTGAAAGTTTGTTGTCTGATGTGTGTGGACAGTAATATGATAAAATTCATCTGTCACATCCCAAACCTATATTAGCATTCAAGTGATCCTTTTCTCCTGGTATGCAAATGACCATAGACCTATTTCTTTTGGTTTGCTTCTTAATTTACCACGTCATGCTTTCCCACTATGTAATTTCAGTAATAAAGTATAACAGATATTGGAAAATGAGATTAATTTTAACTCTCAAAGGACGTCCCTCCAAAGCCTGAATGAGTCATATTGTTCTGGAGATCTGTGGAATGTCTGCATTTAACGACAATGATTGTTCAGGATTTTTACCAGCACTATGCTCACTTTTAAAATGAAACTACTCTAACTACGTAGCTAAGAGAATACAGAAGTCTTGGCTTTTCAAACTCCAGTGCTTTGTGCCATGGAAGAACACACTTGAGACACTAATTATTCCCATACCTATTAGGGAAACAAGTATCCTTACAGACAATATCAGGAAGTTCTTTTCTTACTTGGCACAAGATATATGAAACAATGCCAAATAAGTTTTTTATGCTGTGTAAATTTATCTTGAACAGACTTCTTAATGTTTTATTCTTAGTTGTTCAGTAAATAAGGAACCTCAGGTTAGTGTTTCTCTAAAAAAAATAAAGCAGAAATAAATTTGGTTAAATATGGATTATGCAGATGTGAAATTCAATAAAGTCTCTAGGAAAATGCAAATGAACAGAGAAATGAACAAGAAAATTCACAATTTAGAAAGAGCATGACGCATTTTTGAACTGCAAGTCATAGAAAAGCTGGGTCTATTAGTAAATTAAACAACAATAAAGCTGACTAAAAGAAATACTTCAGGTGAGATGTTTATGAGAAAAAAAGAAAATAGCCTTTAATTAGTGAGTAAGCAAATACTGCTTCTGTAAAGGAAATCACTGATAATGAAGGTCAAATAATGAAATATTATGAAATATACACATAGATATGCTCGTACACCTGAAAGAGGAAGATTGAAATTATTTGTAAACAAAAAGAACTCCAAGTTGACAGTGCACAAGAATAATTAGATTGGAGAAAGCAAGTGGAAATTTGAGTAGATATACTATTTTTTTTAGATTATGGGGACACAGATAATTGATTTCTAGTTAGGTGGTTTTGTTTGTATGTTTTGTCTGTGCAAGGTGAATTTCTATTGAGGATAAATTTGCAAAGAAACATCTTGATTTAGCCTAAAGGAAGAATGTTTACACTGAGTAGAAAGAATACATGATTAACTGAAGGTAATTCTGATAATTTACTTTTATATCAAGTTCTCTTACACTACATGAGAATCAAAAATTTGTGGTTAGGAAGAGTTCTATTCAGAATACAGGGGGGAAAAAAAAATAGGTTTGCATTTCAGTTGCTATATATCATTAACTCATGCTGGAACAACATTGTCATGCGGTACAAATTTGAATGATTTTTTTCCCCATCATGATTTCACACTGTAATGCCAGCATGATAGACTCATAATGGGCTCCCTATAGACACATACAGAAATCATTTTGTCATGGTTATCTCACCTTGTAACAGCATTGAAAGCAGTTGGTCTCCATGGTCTTGCATTAAACTGTCACATCATTGTTAAAATTCTCTGTTTCAGGAAATGGTGATGGTATATCTTGAGTACTGTGAAAAATAACTACTTCATTGCCCATACTCAGTGGTTCTGTAAACCACTTATTCATGAATGGGAGGGGAAAACATTGTTCAATAGTAAGTGATGGTAGAGATTAGCCCTTTTCTTTGCTTGTTCAACTGTCTCAGATCAACCACACAATTTTTTACTACTCCAGTATTAAACGTTGTGGTAATATTTATGTTTCTAGGTACCTATACTTTGGCTTGACCTGATTTTCAAGCCATTTTAAATATACTTTAACCATGCATTTTTTTCCTTATCATTCTTTAATTTCTCATACTAAATACAGCTCATCTACTCCCCTCAGAGGACACTTAATTGATTTTTTAAAATTTCTGTGTATTCATTTCTTAGTGGTTTTTTTCTTGTTTGTATCCTGACCATAGCTTCACATCAGTTCACTGAGATCTTAGATGGAAGATAACTTTATTATCCTGTTGCTGCAAGAGAATAAATTAGATTGATTCAAATTGTCTGTCTCAGCTCAAATCTTTTTTATTTAATAAAAATTCCCATTTTAATCATACAACTATAAAGCAGTATCAGTTTAGCTGCACCAGCAAGGTATGTTAACAAGATGGACTACTATTTGAGTACTTAGCAGACAGAATATATCTGATATACCAAGAGCATATATGAGTGTTCAGTCAGTTGTCACAGCAGGGGTGCAGTGTGGACCAGGAGAGACCTGCAGAAGCCTATGCAGCAATGGTGGTGAGGTATCATGTGGCATGGACTCCAGTCTGGTATGGCACAGTCTTCAGAACACCAGGAGCCTCAACCCAGACAGAGCTCAGGGAAGATGCTGCCATCCAGATCTTGAATGGCAGACAGTGCCCACTGGATCCCCCAGGGCTGGAGCAGGGGACAGCAGTGGGGAGCTGCGTCCATCCTGCAAGGAATGGAGGTACCGATTTGCTTTAACTGGTTTGATGTCCATGGAAGTCTACTCCTGTCCAGACACTTGGATCCAGAATGTTGTGAAGAGACTGCTGAGGCTTGACTGGGCCTCAGTACATTGCATCTGCTGGTCTTCCATATGGGCACCAGCAGTGTCAGGGAGACCTTGAGAATATTAAGAGCAACTATATGGCTCTGGAGGAGAGCATCCAAGATCAGTGGTGGTCTCCTTGATCCTTCTGGTGAAGGGTCAAGGCTTGAGGAAAAGCAAATGGAACTAAGAGAGGTTGTGACTAGATATATGGAAAAACTTATTAATGTGAAGACAGTCAAGAAGTGAAACAGGCTGCACAGAGAGGTTGTGCATTCTCCATCCTTGGAGGTTTTCAAGACAAGACTGGATAAAGCCCTGAGCAAACTTATCTGATTTCATAGTTGACCCTGATCTGAACAGGAGGTTGGATTAGGTGATCGTCTGAAATCCATTCCTTCCTAATTTATTCTAGGATTTTGTGATTCTATGATAATCAGGTTAAAAACAAATGATTATTCTGTTTTCCTATTTTATTTCAGTACAACCATTTATTTTGTTTTAAAAACACATGTCTGAACTATCATCGTACTTCTATATGATCTGAATTTGTAGTACTTAAAATATCTCTGAAATTTATTAATTTATTGGATTTTGAATTATAACAGTATATGCTACTTCTTTTATATTTTATATCCCATTTTCTCACCTTAGACTAAATTATTTGGGATACTGATTGTACCTTACTTGTAAGTCTTCAGTGCAGTTAGTTTCAGGACTCTGTATCAATTGGCATATAACTAGCAGAAGAAATTAAAACATAATAAACTATATTTGTCTCTGATAAATGCATTTCTAACACTTCAAAACATCTCAGCAAGAATGCACTTCAACTGCCTCCCTAATTCTTCTGGAAAAACACAGTGAATCATTGAGTTTACTCAAACTGTTCACCACTTTGATTTCTTAAGGACCCAAAAGAGAATAAATTATGAGTTCATTATTAGAGTACCCTCTAGAATAAAATAACTAATATAATATTATGTTTCTTAGAATTACTTTATCACCACTCAAGTTTAATTAGAAGTATTAATACAGCGGGAAATATAATGGTGGTTCCTTGACAAATTGTAAAACCCTTATTTAATTGTGGTTGGCAAAATTCTATTCACAGTAAAAGTAGTAAGGATTCATTAGAAAATATATAAAGAATATTTCTGTGATTGTTATTTTTGAAATCTTACAATTTATATCTCTTCTGCTACATTCTTTCTTTGGGAATTTAATGAAATTCCCAAATATAAAGCTGAACTTGTGGATGTCAACAACTCTTTCAGTGATGGAAACACAAACCACAGAGCACAAGAAATTGGTTCAAAAACCAGACCTAACACTACAGTGAATTGTAGTGGAACTTATCTTGTTTAGTACATATCAGTCAGTATTCTATCACAAGAGTCTACCTTTGTGGGTCCATTGCCACTAACTAGTATGACTTTATTTCTGCTCTGAAGTAATGCTGAGATCAGGGTGAGACTAGAATTTCAAGAAGACCTTACTCTTGTCACGTGCTCAGGAGGACAATAAGAGAATCACATCCATCAGAGACCTCATTGCCACCTTTACATATTTATTGGACGTTTATAAGAAAAGAGGGAGAGAGACTTTTTCCAAGGCAGGACAAGGGGTAACATTTTTAAACTGGAAGAGGGTAGATTTAGATTAGACAAAAGGGAGGAATATTTTATGATGAGAATGATGATACACTGGAACAGGTTTCCCAGACAAGTTGTGGATGCTCCATCATGGAAGTGTTCAAGGTCAGATTGGATGGGGCTTTGAGCAACCCATTCTAATGAAAGATGTCTGACCATGGCAGAGGGATGGTACTAGATGATCTTTAAATGTCCCTTCCAACCCAAACCATTCTGTGATTTTTTGATTCTATGATTCTATAATCCAAACATGGGGTAGTACCCATAAAGACCAATGATGACAGCGGTAAAAACAGCAGGACAGTTTATGACCACTTTACATGGATAGCCAGCTGTATTCTGGATGGTCTGTTTTATCAGTATGGAAATGAATGTCTCATGTGACACAGTCCCCAAAACTTTGCAAAGTATGCTTCTCTAGTCAGCTTGATATAGGCTTTTAGATATAAATTTGCCCTCTAGTATACTACTTGTTTATTGTAAGTGACATTCTCTGTCAGGAGAAGTCATGTTTTTTTCAATATCTTTAGAATGACATCTTTGGTGCCAATCAAGCCACTGCCATGGGCAACAGTGTAAATGACAGCCCATAGTGGATCTGGATTAATGGGGTTTAAGAACAAATCAGATCAGAGTTTTTACCATTCTTGATTATCACACACACTCACTCACTTGCACCTCATCAGCACTGCATTTACCATGTTATGACTTTGTGGGAAGCTCAAGAAGAAAGTCATGCTGTTTCATGGTAAGTCATTGCTCAAAATTATGTTTGGGGCATTATAGACTACAGTTCTTGTGCATCCTCAGGCATTTGTTTGACAAATCCCTCTGTTCTCCAGGCTCTTCCCATACTTCCAGGATCTTTCCTTCAGCCAAGATCTTCACCTCCTTCTTTACCAACCCCCTTCTCTACAACACCGCTTCTTGTTTTCAGGAGCTCATGTTTTTCAGCACCAGGTCTTCTTTCTGAAAGCCCAAGCCCCCAAATGACCCAGTCTAAACAATCTTTGTGCAGAAGTGCAAGAGGTGATCAGATAGGTGATGGCCTTTCATGTCTTTCCATTAGCTGGAAGATTCAATACATGCAACTTATATTTGGTCCAGGTGTTACCAAAATTTACAATAAGGCCACACGATGACTGCAGCTAACAAGTTGCAGCCTTCTGCTTGAGATGTTTGCTGACACCCAAATCCACAATTATTTGTTGTCTGCTAGCATTTATAATTTAATACTTTTTTTTTTTTTTTCCTCTGACACTCATGTAGAGGATTTCTGTTTGTGATGAATGGTTGTGAAATGTTGTCAAGGTTGTCAATTCAACTAGTTTCACTGGGAGTCACATATAGCATCTTTTCCTCCATAAATTATGGGAAATTAAGAAGACTTCATTAATACTTTATATTATTGAATTTGTGCAGGCTTTACCAGCAAGAGGCAAAATTTAACGTTCAAGTCCTAGTTCAAATGCTACATACTCTGAATTGTTTGTCATTTACATATAAGGTTGGTCTCCAGGCTATTTTGAAACTTATGATTGAGTTTTTCCTAGGGTAAAATTGTGTCCTGGATGTTTTGATTATAAGGACAGTTAATTTAAACAGACATGAATCTAAGGAGTTATGGAATTATTAATATTTTGTTGAATTATTAAAAAGAAATTAACAATGCCTCATATCCCCTGAGATATTTATCTGGAAAAAACGGCATCCCTGTTGTGCATCTGCTGGGCAACAAGCATATCACAGTTACATGCATGAGAATTTTAGTCTCTTGGATAGAAAAGTTCCCATCTGGTTATTAGAGTCCAGATGTACAATTATTATTACTAATACCATTCATCCATTCTATTTCTTTTAGAATTAATTAAGCAAGAATATTTTTATTTCATTTCAGTTTAAAATCTGTTAGATAAATAAATACAGAATAAAACATCACTAAAAAAAAACAAAACAAAACAAAAAAAACACCCAACCAAAACCAGAAAAAAACCCCACCAAACAGAATAGCCATGATAAAAAAAGGAAAGTAGAAACCCAAACAAAGGAATGCAAAGCAAAACCAGCTCTTTAAAACCTTGTACATATATTGCCTTTAATACATTTACACCAGAGAAAGTTTTGCTACATTGATGTGTTGTGCTTTCCTACAACTGTGTGCACTTCATAAGTTACTCCTTTTATTTGAGCTGTAAATCCCGTTATTCTTTTCACTCAAGCTGTAAGTCCTGAAAAACATTAATGCAGGAAGAGGTTCCTCAGACCTAGAGATATAAATGAAACAATAGCTTTCCCCGTGCTGTCTGTGGTAACAGGTATGTTCACATCTCACTTGGAACAGAGCTCTTTGTGCTGGCATCTGTAGCTTTTTATCCATGGGAGGTACCCAGGTGCTGTTCATTCATCCTTAGGTTTGATGTGGCTTTATAAATTTGTCTACAGTAATGACATCCTCTCAAAAAGACCGACAGTAGAAAAAAAAAAAAAAAAAAAAAAAAAAAAAGCTGTTCTTAACAGGAATGGAAGAAACCACTCCAATGCTTTTCATCTTTAAACAAAAATTTCACAGGACATTTGAAAATTTGAATAGGTTGAAAGAAAAGCCTGGAAGATCTCCTGCTGTATCACAAGTAAAATCAGTAAGCCTCTGCTTGCACAGTTTTTATACAATCATCCTGTCAGGGGGCATGGTTTTCTGTTCATGCCCACGCTATGGTTTTTGTGACTAGCATCTTCCACATACAAGTCTGTCTATTTTTCTCTGCAAGGGCAAACCATACAGGGATGTTTTTAAATAATTGAATACATGTACTCTCTTCTATATGTTTGTTCTTAATTCCTATTGAAATTTGTTCAGCAGTCTTGAATGGGCTGTCAAGAAAGCTTTATCTCCTGTACAAATAATTCTAACCCTTGAAGTAGACAATTTAATGTGTCTGTTCTCTCCTTGTTCTGAAGTTTTCTGATACTTGGTATCCTAGGCTCAGACTACTGAGTGCTTAAAAACTAAAAATATGACACGAAACCCAGTAGGGATGCAGGGTGGTTTGCAGAAGACAAGATAGCTAAATTATGGGTGTTCTTTCCCTCCTAACTCCATGGAGTTAGTAATGGCTTAACCCCAAACATCCAGAGATGTAGAACAAATCATCTAGGTGCAGATTTAGGAAACAAACATCTGGGAGATGAGATTCTGTTCTTTAATGCTTCTAGATTAATCCCAGTATTACATTAATTTCTTTTAGATTAGTACCATAACCAGAAAGTTAAGTATGTTTGTGGAAACACCCTCAGCTGGAATGATTCATCCTATAAATGTCAGTGGAATTTTGTAGAAGAATAGTTGCAGAATAGTTTGCCCCTATAATATTTCTTCCATGACTGGGGACTTTATTATTTCCTTGTTTATACCTGAATGTGCCTATTTATATATATATATATATATATATATATATATATCTATCCACAAACCAAACCTCAGTGACCAGAAATATTTGCCAAATTACTTGTTGTAAAATTGTTGAAGAGCTCTATTATTCTTATTCTTATTCTTATTCTTATTCTTATTATTATTCTTATTATTATTGCTATAATTTTCATGCTGGTTATACTCCCAGACTTTTCAGTAAAACTTTCACTTAGCTGAACCTTGTTAAAATAAAATTAGAAAAATAAGAAAAAAAATCTCAAGAATGCATGACTAAAAGGGATTTTCTGAACTAATAATTCCAGTCTCTCATGATGATAACCAACCTTCTCACAATCTGTTTTCCTACACTAATTAAGTTTTGACTTTCTGCAACTATTACTGTAAAAATTACTTTTCAGAGTCAGTGAGATTTCATCATAACCATTCCAGCTGGAAGATTATTCCAGAATCTCACTGCTCTCTGATGATTAATGTTTTCTACTGTGTAATTTAAATTTGTTTGTGTAAAATCAATATTAATTTGTACCCATGATACTTATGGTTTAACTTAAATAGTTGTCCACTGGTTTTTGGTAATTTTTCTCATTGACAGATTTAGGAGAAATACTCATATGTCCTTTCAGCCTACATTTTGCTACTCTAGACAACCTAAACTTTCTGAGTCCCCTATTTCCCTGGTCATTCTACTAGCCTTTTTTACATGTTTTTTTTTTTATTATAGAATCATAGAACAGCCCAAGTTGGAAGGTGCTTCAAAAGATCATTTGGTCCAAACATTTGTGGGAAACAGAGCCTAGACAAGATTATCTAGGAGCCTGTCTAGTCACATCTTGAAAACCGTCAGTGATGGGGACTCTATCACATCCCTGAGCAGGTTGTTGCAGTGAATGTTCTCACTGTAAAAATTTCTTTTTCACATCTTCTTAAAAAGTGGTGCTTCCTTCTAATGAGGCCCTTTTATTTTGCCAATATGCATTTGAAGTAGAAAATACCGTGCCATTCCTCTGGCTTTTTATCCCAACCAGTTCCGTGGATTAAATTGTTATTCCGTTGTTCTCAGAGAAAATTTTTAATAAAGTAATGACCTTGCTCTGAAAAAAAAAAAAAAAAAAAAAAAAGTGATCTCAACAAGGAGTGTTCACACATCACTGATGGAGGTGTAGGCAGTTCAGTTTCCAAATGCACCTTATTTCCAGTGCATAACCTGTGTGCAAGAGATCCACATATAACCTGTTTCAGTATCTGGCTTAGTTTGACATTTTTAAGAGTTGAGACTTTAAAGACTGTAACATAAAATATTTTTCAATTTTATGCTTTCATCCTTGGAAAATGTGTAGGAGTCTTACCACTTTATAAAACTACTGCTTTGATGTAAAGTCTCTGAATTCAAGCTCCCATGAAGCTGATCCTAGACCACATTTGTATTAGTGTAATTTTGTAGAAACTAATGGAGTCATACAAAAGATAGAAATATATTTTTTCCTTTTTACAAATAGGAACATTATTAAAAAAAAAAAAAAAAGTTATTAGCAAAAATTTATAGCCTTTAATGAGTAAGAATGTGATCTAATAGATTTAAGCACCCAGGGAATTATTGTTAAGTAGGATATCTATAGGGCTCAGGAAGTGTCTCTCATTTATTTGACATATTCATAATGCAGATTACTGTTTTCTGTGGTTGTGGCCTTTCTGTTAGGAATGAGAAGGAATTATTTAGACCTAATTTTTCTCATGTATCAAATATTAGAAATATTTTTATTCCATATTTTCTATGGAAACAACTGTCTTTTTTAGATTTGACCCACAGTTTCTTGGACTATTTATGACACACTGAAAATATTTTTTCCTTTTAGGATTTATTCCTTAACATTGGTCTCTGAAAACCAAAATAATGTTGAGGCATTGACATCAGAAATATGAGTCAGCTGACTGCATACATGTCTTCATAGAATAACTACAATTCTATAAAACATTCTTTATTTTTAAACAATGTATGTAAAAGACTCTTGAGAGCAACTTTCCTTTCACAAAACTGCTTCTGAGTGAATCTTGTTCTTTTTCTTGACTATGCTATATTTTACCTTTCCATTAGCTGAGGAAACTATGGCTAGCATCCGTGGAAAGAGATCTCATCCCCATCTTGAGGATGAAGTCTAAATAAAGTTATAAAACCTTGAGAGCCACAACTAATTATTTTACTGTAAGTGTGTGCTGGTGAAAAAAAATATTAAACTATATCCGTAGTAATAATTATGCTGTATTTTTCCAGATCTGCAGCCCCAGAAACTGTAATTACCAATTCCTTCCTTGCAGTAACTGAAGTAAGCTAATTTAATATTTTAAATTCACCTTTCACATGTATTTTACTCGAGTTTTCAATATAGAGAAAAGTTGTATAGCAGCTGCATCACCTGTTACATGCTCGGACGATAGCTATTTGCCATTCAGTGAAGGCAATGTCAAAATACTTATGCAGATCTTAATCTGTTTACCTACTTTTTATGCTAAGACAAACACACTATTTTATGATCAAGCTCTGAATTACAGTGTGTATTATACTACACTATAGTATACTATAGAAGTATATTATATCATATCATATTACTTTCTATTATTTGGGAGGGCATTATAAATTAAGCCAGAAATTGCATCAATACATTTTTACAGAAAAGATTTCCATAAATGTGTTCTCAACTTCATGAAAGTGTTTCCTTACACGATACATGCCTTTTCACTGATCTGCATGGAAATATTTATTCATGGGGCAGGTGTCTGGTAACATCATTAGCTGATGGAGAGAAGAATTGGATAGATGAAGGAACAGAATTGTTTCCTAGTTCGTAGAGCATAGTGTTAGGGATGCCAAAGTCATCAGTGTGGGATAAGAGGGTGGAGGACAAAGGTTTGGAGTATTCACATAGAGGAAACGCAGATGTTTGGTATAGCAGCACTTGTGAGGAGCAGAAGGAAATACATATTCTGCATCTGCCTGTGAACCAATAAACTGGTACTTTCTGCTGGTGCCACTGGTACGTGTGATATTTGAATAAACAAAGTTATATTTTATAACTTTCTTAATACAATATGGTCATTGCTATTGCAGTATTGATGTTTGATAACACTAAAATGCATCCTGTAAAATACTGCAATAAACTTATAACCATTGTAAGAACGAATATTATGATTGATTCCCTAAAGTCATGTAATCTGAACACAAAGTTACTTTGGTTTTGTGCTTGTAAATTCTGTCTTCTTCATATTCATGAAATGGTTTTATGAGGTTTTTTTTGTAAAGAAACATCATGTTGACTACTCAGCACTGGTAAGGCCACTCCTGAAGTACTGTGTCCAGTTCTGGGCACCCCAGTATGAAAGAATCATGGAACTGCTGGAGAGAGGGAAATAAAGGTCCACAAAGATGGCTAAGGAACTGTAGCATCTCTCCTATAAGGAAAGGCTGAGAGAGCTGACGCTGTTCAGTCTGGAGAAGAGAAGGCTCGGGCGATCTTGTCGGTGTATATAAATACCTGAAGGGAGGGTGCAAAGACAGAGCCAGGCTCTCTTCAGTGGTGCCCAGTGATAGGACCAGAATCAATGGGCGCAAACTGAAACACAGGAGGTTCTGTCTGAATATCAAGAAACACTTTTTCACTGTGAGGGTGGCTGAACACAGGCACAGGTTGCCCAGGGAGGTTATGGAGTCTCCATCCTTGGAGATATTCAAAAGCCATCTGGACATTACCCCTGGCAACTGGATCTAGGTGACCCTCTTTGAGAAGAGGGTTTAGACAGGTGACTTCCAGAGGTCCCTCTTCAGTCTGTCTGTGATTCTGTGATTTTTGACTGTGAAATCATAGGCTCAGCATACTCTTGAAAGGTTTTCCTGACACAGTCGCACAGCAAAGCGCTGGTGTGGATGCATTCATATCACAAAGCTGTATGATTCATTCCTGTGACCTTTACAAGTAGGAGGAAAAGGGGGCAGATCTCAATGTCTCAGATTTGATTCTTAATATTTCTTGCATTTTACATGGAGTAAATTTCTCTTTTCATATTTCTTCTTGTAGTAGTCTTACATCCATTATGAAGATATCCTAGTTTTCCAAATCTGAATTGTTTGGCGACACTCAGAAAATGAAAAATAGGGATATCTTATAAACACAATAATTTTTGAATTATCATTCATACTCTTATACCTAAAAATGTTAACTAGATATTTAGTTTTACAGTCTCATTACCAAAATCAAATACAAATATACTATTTCCCCTCACACAGTATTTCATGTGCTATCCCACTATCAACGAATTTATCCTATATATAAAAATTCACAACAATTTATTTTCATGTTTTTATATGTATGTGTATTGGGTTTGTGTGTGTCTTGGTTTTGGTAGTGGGTGTGTGTGGGGGGGGTGTTCTACAGAGGTGGGTCCTGAGAGAAGCTTCTCTAAGATCCCCCAGCTCCAAGCCAGACCCACCTCTGGCCAAGTCTGAGCAAATTAGCAACGGTGGTTGTACCTCTGTGATAACATATTCAAGAAGGTGATCCTGAGAGGAGGAGGACTAGTGAAGGAAATACCTATGCAAACAGCAAGGTCAGGGAAGAAAGAGGAGGAAGGGCAGGTTCTCCAGAGAAGAGTTTCTCCTGCAGCCCGTGGTGAGAGGGCAGGCTGTGCCCCTGCAGCCCATGAAGGTCACTGCTGGAGAAGATGCCCACCTGCAGACTGTGGAGGACCCCATGCCAGAGCAGATGGCTGCTCCCAAAGAAGGACGGAATTCTGTGGGAAGCCCATGCTAGAGCAGTCTGTTGCTGGGAGGACTGCAACATGTGGGAGGTACCCATGCTGGAAAAGTTCATGGAGGACTGTTTCCCATGGGAGAGACCCACACTGGAGCAGGGGAAGAGTGCAAGGAGTCTTCCCCCCACACTTCTACATTCAAGTGTGAGAAGCAGCAGACAATGTGTGATGAACTGATCACAAGCCCCATTCCCCAGCTGCCTGTGCTGCTGCTGGTAGGGAGGAAGTAGAGAAGCTGGGAGCAAAGCTGGTTCTGGGAAGAAGGGAGAGTTGGGGACAAGGTGTTTTTAAGATGTGGTTGTATTTCTCACTGTCCTACTCTGATTTGATTGGTAAATTAGTGGTGGTGGTGTTTAAATTATATTAATGGGTTAGATTTTTTTTTCCAAAATTGTGTCTGTTTTTTACCTGTGACCATAACTGGTGAGTCACCCCTCTCTGTTCTTATGACAATTCCTGAGTCTTTTCTTATATTTTCTCCTCTTTATCCCACAGGGGGGAAAGGAGCAGCTGTTTAGTGCTCAGTTACCCTCTGGGCTTAAACAATAACAGTATGGAAGTAGTGAAACTTGTACAGTATCCCAGTTAAAATCATACCAAGCTGGTAGTTTCAAGTGTGCAGAAATATTTGTATTTTAGTTGACTAATTTATTCTATTTTCTTGTGTAATTTAATTTTATTATATTAAAAATAGATAATTGCAAATACATAGATTATAATGTAGATTTAAACACCCTTCTTAACCCATTCTTGATTTAAATATAATGCAAATGAAGCTTACTCTTCCTTACATTCTTCCAGTGCATTAAGATAGCTAATTGATGTCTGTGAGAGAGGTGTCATTTGTTGGCATTCCGATCAGCAAGAAATAAACAGAATCAAAGTATATGATATTATATTGAAAACGAATAAGCTACTTCAGCACAAACAAATTAAGATAAATACAAATTACATTTAAAACTTTTTCTGTCTTCAGTACAAATTCTCTTAAAAATGTGGCAAGGAGGAAACAAAAAAGAAGAGTCAAGGAAGAAACAAAAATCTATCAGTATGTTTTCCTTTCAAATCTTTCAGAGTGGGTAATTCGCACTGTGTACACCAAACAATTCTATCAAAGACAGATTCCATTTATGCTTTTAATTTTTTCCCTCACAATCCTTAGGTTTGTAAAATATCAAAGGCAACTCTGAACAGCTGCAACAGCATGAAGTGAACTATATAATGAAAACCTTTAAAAAATAGTCTTTGCTATCTGCAGCTCTATATTTGCCCCTATGATATTTCCCCTTGCCTGCTAACACTCCTGTAACAAATATCTTCAGAATGTCAGGAACAGATGATGGACATTTACATTCCTCCAGAGAAAGGGTGTCCCTGCCATGACTTGTCACAGGGAGTTGTTGCGACATCCCAACCAGACATGTTGAGAGCTGGGAGCTCAAGTCACTTTTTTTTCTCAGATTTCAGACTGTCTCCAATAATAGTACTGTTGCCAATGTAGGATCAAAATGTGTCATTTTTTTTCTGATTCTTAAAGGGGAGCAGTAGTTCCTAAAACATCTTCACACTATTAGCAAAAACTGTAAGAATATTGAGTAGTTATTTCAAAAATTACCAGAGTAATAAACTTGTTAGTAGCTCTGCTAAGGAGTTCTGTACAAAGTGTTGGTTTCAGGAGATAATTTCTGAAATAAGGAATGATAAGAAAGAGAAGAGTAGCATTGAAAAACATTTTTTTCCCATTTTTAAGAATGAGGTGCTTTTCTCTGTGCCTGTTAATTTTCTTTTTTTAAAAGGAAAAAAAAAAAAAAAAAAGAAAAAAAGATAAAAAGCTGTTTGGACCAGATAACAGATACCTAGGTTTTCAGTTTGAATTAGTTTCTACCTAGTTAGCTAGTTCTCAGTTAACTTTAGGGAAGTGTCAGAAGCTAACATTTTCAAAATGACAGAACTGCTAGGAGAAAAAAATTCTAACTAGCTAAAACTTTAAAAAGTGGCCTGTAACAACTACATTAAGGTAGGTTGGCAGCTATGACTATCTTCCCTAAAGGTCAAAATGCTAAAAAGCAAAGGTGAAAGAAATTTGTCCTGTAGTTTTTAATACATTCACATCCAAAACAGATTTTTATTTGTATTTTCTTCTGCTCTACATTTCGCTTTTTACATGTGTAAAGTATCCACTCATTTCAGTAGTTTTAGTATTTTGAATTTTTTTTCTTCAGTGCTGAGTGTCATTAAAACAAACTAAAATATATAGGTCTTGGTTCACACTATAGGCCCTTTGGAACACTTCATTATACTTCAGATTACATCTTGCACCTTTGGTTGCTATTTATGAGAATACCAATTTATCTTGTCTTCATCTGGCATATGTAAATTAGGAGCAAGTGGGTTAGCTCTGCCCTGTTTTCCCACAGTGAAAGCTAATTTAAATTTTCTGTTGTTTTGTAGATCTGCCAAACTGAATTTCTGGCTCTGTGTTCCTAGGCCAAACAGTAAGGCAATTTAATGCCTTCCACTGTTTCCAGCTTTAGCCATGCAGCTATGTACTTAAAATTGTCACAAAGTGGAATATGAGCTAAATTAAATCTTGACTGGCTCAAATCTTACGTGATAATAGCCATGGTTTAAACTTTGTATTTCTACATCGAAGAACACAGACCTTGTGCTGTTACGGTTAGTTGAAAGGTGATGAAGTTTAGAACAAATCTGCATTTTCTAAGGAGACAGGTTTGATCTGTTACCAGCTGCTGAAACCAGTAAGCCAAGAGTGGTGACACTGTCGCAGTCCCATGCTCCCTGGTCCAACCAGTAGTGAGGCTGGGAGGGTTTTCCCAACAGGAACACATACACACACACATATACAGTGCATACATATGTATACTCAAGGACTGCCACACAGCCCAACACAGAGAGGAAACACAGCACTTGCACAAACACAAAATGCACCAACAGCCTCATCTTGTTCCCTTCTCTAGCCAACCAGGAATAAAGTTACTTAAGCAATATATATGTGTGTGTGTGTGTGTGTGTGTGTGTGTACATACATACAGTGTGGATCCCCCTGGCAGGTGGGATCAGACCATCAGTCTATCCAGTAGCTGCCCCTGGATCCCACTCTTCCCTGCTGCTGGTATATGGGCATAAGAGCCTAAGGCTACACACGTGGCAGTTGTTGGTACAGAGACCTATACACACACACAGGCAAATGCTCAGACACACATGTGCACATGTACACACACACACACCCCCCCATGGATGCCTTCACTAAGTGGCTTTAAACTACACAGCAGCTGGCCCCAGGATCCCCTGGTCTCCCAGTTGCACAGACACATGCAAATGCATCTCTCCAGTAGCAAACTGAGACCTACAGCATCATGAGGAGCCAGCCCCCAGATTTCATGATCTCCTCAATTGTTCACTTGGACCTCTTGGCCCTTCCAGTAACCAACTTGCACACCTTCTGCTCATTCCAATATCCAGCCCAGAATTAGGGAAGATCTAACACCTGGCTTCCAACACTCTTACCTTGCTCGCTGGATACTCCAGTCTGATGTTTGCACACACTGACAGAAGCACCCACACCATATGCATGCACCCTGGTCTCTCCAGTTGCTTATCCCCAGACACATGGCCCCTCTGACTTTATGGTCCCGCTCCCATTGCTGGCACTGAGACTCCCACACACACACGGGCACAGAATAGAAAGTCCCTCATCCAGGAAATTAGTTAAAAATGGAGTTTAAGAAGAAGAAAAGACAGAACGGTCAGGACCAGGACATGGCCAGACACACACAGACAAGCACCTGTTTACATGTCACCAGTGGTTTTTATACCCTTTTTCCTCCTCTGAAATCCCAGCACTAGTCTTGTACAATCTCCAGATGCTCTTCCCCTGCACACCACAATGAGCCCCTGACCCCTAGGCAGTGACCCTTTGCAGTCTGTGACGTGCCCAGGGTGCTGCCCCTGGTGTGGGGTGGCCCCTGGCCCCTGGGGTTGAGGGTGTCCTGGAACAGCCTGGGGGGGATTCGAGGTGGGGATTGGTGTCCCTGAATGGGATACTGGGTTGTCCCCGCCTACCATCATACCTCTGTGCTCTTGAGTGTGTGGAGATGAGCCGCATAACTTAATCCATAAAACAATTTCACATGTTCAATAATTTCACCTGAAAGCAAAATTATTTTTTACACTGTGATGTATTCCTGCAAGATTTTTTCCATCTATACATCCTCCTCTACAGGACAGTTTATTGAGGTAAGCTGCTACCAGCATAGACTTCAGTTATTTACTTTTATGGGATGCATTTAAAGAATCCTTAGAGATGGATTAAAAGGAGGTTACTTAGAGGGAAAAAAACCCTATTGAACAGGTATTTTAAGATATTTTAGTAATCCAGATAAATAAGGCAGAAGCTAATAAGGAGGCTAATTGTGGTAGGCAACTGGAGGAATCAGCTGTGGGATAAATAAACAGGGCAGGAGACTGCTTACTAGAAAGAATTTGTTCTCATTCCTATCTTCCTTTAACTTTGCATCACAGACATCTCTTCCCTGCCTTCTTTCCTCAAATTTATTTTCCTTTATGATTTGACATCTCTCTGCTGGTCAGCAATACAGGTGCAGGTCTGAAAGAACCAGGGCTTCAAAGGCAGTAGGCAGGGTGAGTGGCAGAATTTTCTTGTTTCTTCCTAATTTATGGCTCCTCCCTGGAGAGGAAACAAGATAAAAAATAATACTTGAAAGAAAAGGAGTGCTCAAACCCAATTTTCTCTCCTGTCCCATTATTTCTTTGCCTTCAAATCCGCACCTGAAAAACACTTTAGGATTATGTTATCACTGTCACAACCATTTTGTACTCTGAACATAGGGTGGTCAAACTCTCACATTCCATGCCTTAGGAAGGATAGCGTTTTGGGATGTCCTGGGTGATGATGTTTATGTGTCCCATGATGTTTGGACAAAATTTCATCATTGATACAAGAACAGACAGCCACAGACTTAGCTACTATGGATTTAACCATTATAAATTTGGGAAAATGGGATTGAATCCTGTGAGGCAGTGGCTAGGAAGTATAGATATCTAGGGAAGGGGGTTAAAAAAATCTACATATGTAAGTTTTGGAAGGACATTTCCTCGAAAAACTATTACACTATATTACTACCTTCTGCTGTCTTCTACTTAATATAAATTTTATTGTATTTAAAACAGTTCTTTAGATATTGGACATATGCTGATACAAGTAAATTGGCTATTAAAGTCCTTCTATGACATCCTAATTATTTTTATAGGTTCCAAGGACTGCAGTTTTAAGACTTTGTCAGAAAGAAAATATTGCCACACCCTTGAATGTTTTGAACATCGTGTTTGGCTCAGAATCACTATGGTGTCTGAAGAAACATAGGTCATATTTTACTGCACATACACCAGTTTTACAGCAGTATTAGGAAACTGTACTGAATTTCAGGTGTGTTGCTCTGATTTACAATGGCATAAGTGAAGGCAGAATCAATCTTATGGGATTTTTTTAAGCAGTTCAATTTTAAGCAATGTGAGCTATCTTACGATTCTGTATATCATCAACGTATCATGATCTTTATACACAAAAAACCTGTCCCATCCCATTATATCCATAAGGCAGTGAATTCATAAGCTATTACCTTATATAATATACTTTTGTTTACTTTAAGAGTACAGCCATACAACTATTAACTGAGATAAATGCAGATTTAATCAAATGGATCATCTCGGAGGCTGCAGGACCGTGTGCTGCAACCAGCTACTGTTTGTTGAGATGACACTGACTAAGATACATCCATATTCTTCTTTTTGCTCCCAGTATTCTCTAGGGAAATCCATACCCAAATTTTTACTTTGATTTGGCATGTTTTATGTTTTCATGCAAACAAGGTCTTAGAACAATTTTTGAACAGACAATGTAAAATTTTAAGTGTGTAGATAAGGAATTTTGACCTTCATAGTTGATGTGATCAGTGCAACACACTTATTTATTCAAAAATAAAGAACCAAATTTTTACTGTTGCAGTTTGGGCATTTGACTGCTGCCTGCTAACATGTGAGGATACAGACCCAAATAATATAAGGAAATGAACAAAATAAATAAAGGATTTAAATGTAAACTAAAACATAAGCAAAATAAATGAGGATCACCAATGATGTGAGACAAATTATTCTCTTGTCACAAATAATTGTCTCTACCTTATTATTGTTAACAGGATTGAAAAAGTACACTTCCATAAATGCAATACTACACATTCAATCACTAGATGAGTTGCACATTGGATTGAGATGTGCTGAAGACCGTCTGCTCCTGTCAGCTTGAAAATGTTGCTAGAACCAGACAGTTCTAATGCAGTATAATTCTATTTCCTGAAAAATTAGAAACTTGAGAAGACTCACTTCAGTTTCTGTTCTCAGTAGCTTAAAAGTTAAAGCTAGACTAGTGTGCTGGTTTTGGCTGGGATAGAGCTAATTTTCTTCATAGTAGCTAGTATGGGGCTAGGGTTTGGATTTGTGCTGAAAACAGTGTTGATAATACAGAGACATTTTCATTATTGCCGAGCAGTGCTTACACAGAGTCAAGGCCTTTTCTGCTTCTCACCCCACCCCACCAGTGGGTGGGCTGGGGGTGCACAAGAAGTTGGGAGGGGACACAGCTGGGGCAGCTGATCCCAACGGACCAAAGGGATACCCCACGCCATAGGGCATCATGCTCAGCAATAAAACTGGGGAAAGAAGAAGGAACAGTGGATATTCAGAGTTATGGGGTTTGTCTTCCAGAGTAATCATTACACATGATAGAGCCCAGGTGTCCTGAAGATGGCTGAACACCTGCATGCAGATGGGAAGTGGTGAATTAATGCCTTGTTTTGCTTTGTTGGCATGAGTGGATTTTGCTTAACCTATTAAACTGTCTTTATCTCAACTCATGAGTGTTCTTACTTTTACCCTTCCAATTGTCCCCCCATCCTGCCAGGGGGGGCGTGAGTGAACAGCTCTGTGGGTCGTAGTTGCCAGCCAGGGTTAAACCATGACAGATAGGTCTTCTAGTTTATTTGTTTGATTCCATTGGTGATGCAGAATTTTTGTTCTATTTCTTCCCTTTTTTAATGTTTGTCTAACACAAGTATATAGGAATCTTTTATAAAATTATGAAATTTCCATTTCATGTCTTCAGAATTAACTACATTTTCAAGCCCTTTTCCCTTCTTCTCTTGTAACTTCCTTCCATGTGATGGAAGCCTGAATATATTTTATATTTTACTCCTAACAGCAGATTTCTATTTTGTTATTATTATTCTTTAAGTATAGGTATATTATGATTAGGATAAGATCATCCTGGTCATACCTTAGAAAAATATAAATGTAAGATATGAACATGTTTTACCTTTAGGGAATTCTTTTAACTGTCTCCCATACTTAAATGTTACATTCCTTGGGCTTCTCTAAATTCTCAAAAATTTCCTATCATTCTGAAAATAAACTGAAGAGCATAGCTACTTCTCTTGCCATAAATTCTGCCAATACCTATCCAACTTAATTCCAAGCCATTGTCTGTTTATATTGGGATGATATTCCAGAGATGGCAATCTGCAGACTGCACTGCTAAGAAAAATCTTATTTTGTTTTTCTGACTGATATTTTTAATTATTTCTCTGTCTTTGACATTTTCTCCATTCTAAGGAAAACAGTCTTCTTTTCAATCTTTATTTAATCTAACAAGAGATTCAACTGACTAATGTCTGGAGGTAAACTGAGCACTGCATCTTCTTGTGAGCTATATAAAAATGATGGTACAGAATACCTTTGTAGGGAAGAAAATTGTCAATCACAGTTTAACAGGACTGCTTTCCAAACTAGGGCTTCTCAGAAAGTGAGGCAGTTTCCCCCCTGTGATTTATGCGGGTCTCTTGTTAGTCTGAAAATTTTTTTTTTTTTTTTTTTTCCTGAGATGTAATGCCACATTGTAGAAAAATGTTGTGAGATCTTCAATACCTTTTCTTTTTTCTTCCAGTATTGAGTACTTGTAATAAGTTGGTATATCTATTTCTTTTAGTTGGGTGACTCCCCTTTATTGGACAGAGCATAAAAGATGACTACTGCTACTGTGAAAGATGAGAAATTATCAGAACAGTAGTGTTCTCTCACCTTTTCCATACAGAGTTGTTCAAAGAGGTCAAATCATGTCGATTCTTTATTATAAGAAATGAAAGCAATGGTAACTTGACATTTTGGTGGCTAACAACAGCTAACATACTGAAGAATTTTCTTCATCTCTTGCCATGTTAAAGAAATAGCTCTGTGCATTAAAGCTTTGTTTTCCATCCCTCCTCTTTTGCTCTATGACATCAGGAAAATTCTAACTTTACTCCTAGCAAGAAAGAAAAGCATCAAGAAAAATGACAATAGTTAGTAAATAAATCATGATAACTTCGAGTAAGTGGCAAAACTTTCATTTCTTCACGTTTCAAGCGTACCATATGGAAAATGACTAAGGTTTAGGTAAAACTTAGAATCACAGAATCGTTGAATGGTCTAGGTTGGAAGGAACCTTAAAGATCATTTTGTTCCAACCCCCTTGCCATGGAAAGTTCAACAGGAACAAGTCACAGGGTGGGTCAAGCCAATCCTATGCACAAATACAGGCTGGGCAATGAGGGGACAGATAGCAGCCCTGTGGAGAAGGATTTGAGTATACTAGTGGATGGGAAACTGTGTGAGCCAACAATGTGTGCTCACAGCCCACTGTATCAAGTGTGGCTATCAGGCTGAGGAAGTGATTCTTCCCTCTGCTCTGCTCTCATGAGACCGAACCTGCAGTACTGTGTCCAGCTCTGGGGCCTCCAACACCAGAAGGACATGGACCTGTTCGAGTGGGTCCAGAGGAGGCCACAAAGATGATCAGGGGGCTGGACCATCTCCTTTATGAGAACAGGCTGAGAGATTTAGGGTTGGTTCAGCTTGGAGAAGGCTCAGGGGACACCTAACAGTGGCTTTCCGGTATTTAAAGGGGGCTACAGGTAATATGGGAAGGATTCTTTATCAGGGAGTGTAGTGATAGGATGAGGGGTAAATGAGGGGTAACAGTTTTAAACTGAAAGAGGGTAGATTCAATCTAGATATAAGGAGTAAATTCTTCATGGTGAGTGTGGTGAGACACTGGCACAGGTTTCCCAGAGAAGCTGTGGCTGCCCCCTCCCTGGCAGTGTTCAAGGCCAGGTTGGATGGGGCTTTGAGCAGCCTGCTCTAGTGGAAGGTGTCCCTGCCCAGGGCAGGGGGTTGGAACTAGATGATCTTTAAGGTCCCATTCAACCTAAACCATTCTATGATTCGATGAGTCTATAAGTTAACTTGATAAAACTCCTCCTGAATATCTGATCATGTATCTGCAGAGCAATCAGATGCTAATAACAAACGAAGTTATTTATTTGCTGCTTAAGAAAGAAACCACTTTCTCAATATTACTTTGAGAAATTCTCTAGTCCCAGATTTTTATGATTTCTGCAGTGCCAACCTGACAAAATACTAAATTTTAGCATTTTACAATTGGCACTACGTGTGCCTCCAAACTCACACTTCTGGACTTTTAAATTTTAAAAGGAACTGTGATGAATCCTGTGAAACAGAGAAGAAATTCAGTGGGAATCTGATATGTTCTTCAAAACTCTCACTTTGCAATTTATTAACGAATAATTATTTATTAAAGAAATACTAAACTCATGATAATTCATGTATGTAGTCTGCTAGAATTTATGATAAAGTATTTATATTAAATACTTTTGCCTCAGTTTTTCATTTTCATGATGTTTAATCTCATAATACATTGGTAAATGATTGTGTTTAAAATATAAAGAACTGGTTTACATGTCTTAAGTTAGATAGGTCATGTAAAAATTTATACCTAAATCACTTTGTTATGTTTTCCATTGGAAGTTTGAAACCACAGCACCCACCTAGTAGTCTGTGAATCAATTCTATTTTTTTCTCTTTTTTTAAAAAGATTTTTAAAAGATCTTTTTATACAGAAGTGCATATAAAGTATGCAGTCTGAGTGCTTGAGCACATTCCCATCATTGCACAGATAAAATTGCTATCAGGTATCACTTTACATCATGAAGGTTTTTATTTACATTTGCATTACAGAGTTGGTACCAAAGTATTGTTCTGAGGATAAAACCATAAGGAATAAACACATATGCAGTTCTGTATTTGGATATGCTGTGAAACAGATATATTAAAGGATGTTGCTGTTAAACTTATTTGTTTGTAAGACTCTCAAAATGTCTTTTCAACAGCAATTAATCTTATTCTTTTATTATTTTCCACTTTCTTTCAATATGAGGTTATCAGCTGACACAAATCAGAATAGGCAAGTTGCCTATTCTGAATTACTAAATGGAAGTTTGGGTAGGACTAGCCTTGGAAGTAAACGCACAGTAAAATGTGTGTCTGTGAGATCTTGGTATCTTTAAAGCAGGTAATAGCAAACTGTTATCATAGATCAGAGCTCAGTCTGTGTTCTACCACTTGCTTAGACACTTCATGCAAGCAGCTATCCCATTAAGAGGAGTGGGCTGCTATGGTGTGTGCCATCCAAATCAGGTCCAGTAAGATCAAAGCTAGCTCAAAAGCATAGTCAGATTGTTTTGAACAGGCTATAATTCTTTTGCCAAACTAACCCAACTGAAACATATACAAGCTCTTCTGTAGCTACTTTTTTTTTTTTTTTTTTTTAAATAAATGATCTTCAGAAAAGAAACTAGAACTTCAGAGTTGTTACTGTTCATAGTCTATAATGATAAGCAATTTGAGGAACTTTCCTAGGCAATCTTCAGTTCTGTAGAAACTGGACATACTGGTCACCTGCTGACTGCTGTGGTTCTTTCCAGCTAGTGATCATTACTAGAAGGGTTTTGGAGACACACACTACCTAACATTAGTGCTTACATATGAAATCACTTGTGACTACAAATGAACTGGGATATTTGGTTTGTTCTGGGTTTCTTTTATTTTTCTTTCCTTTACAATAGTCAGTGATAGGGACCAAGTGTTAAAATGGCAGTTGTCTTGGTAATTAGATCATCAAACATGCCACATAAAATTCCCAATTTCAGTGGCTTAAACAAGTTTGTGACACTCCGAGTTTTATTTCTGGAAGAATATGAAGTTATTATGATAAATGGCATTAAAAGAAAAAAAAAGAAAAAACAAACAAACAACAAAAAAAATAGAATATGCAGAAAACAACCCTTGACAGTTACCAAGTAAGCAAACATAAATTGGACAATGACTAGTGAAGCCTCAGTTCAACCAAAAAAGGTTCTGTGATTTAGATAACCACAAAACAAGCATTAGTTGATGGAATCATACTAAAAATACTTCAGAAGATGATATCAACATTTGCTGGACTCTTTCAAGCAGTAAGAATTTTAAATTCTCTTGGCGTTTTGGTGATATGATCTCACAAAGAGATTTAAGAATTCACAATCTAAGAATATACATGGATGTAAAGACTATATCTGTGTAAATAAAAAATGTGAACAACTATTTAAATTGTAGTCCTGCAGAGGGCAATTTGGGAGTTATAGATGATTTAAGCTAGATGTGATTCACAAACATCACACAGTTGTAAGAATATAACAAATATTGTTCTGAGAAGTGTAATACGTAAGAATACACTGCATATTACAGTCTGAGTTAGAATACTGTATTATACATGAGTACAGGAACATAAAAGGCAGGAACTTGACTCAGCAGAGATCTAATAAACAAAACTAATGAGAAAATGTGGAAGAAATTTTTTGTTTGGTGTTTTTTTAAGCAACAGAAGACTGAGTGGAAATATCAGTCATGATATGTACATTTAAAAAAAAAAAAAAAAATCAGTGTATGTAAAAATCTACAAAGATAAGGGAAATCAGTTATTTTCCACATTCTTTGCAAATAAGCCAAAGGGGTTAGCTGATGTAAGGAAGTCTAATTTAAAGAAAACCTTCAGGAATAGTGACAACAGAGTCTACTGTCATGTAGGGACAGTGGACCATGTCCCCAGAAAAACTTTACTAAAGATCAATTTGGCTAAATCTCTCTGAGTTATTTTCTTATTGAACTAAAAATGGACTATGGTGACAAGGTCAGCATCATTAACACACAGGGACAGCAAGCATGCTTGATTTCAGGTGATAGATCAAAGAGGGAGGCAGAAACATCATGTTATGTCTGTTCCTAGTTCTGCAGGAGGTGCCACATGCAGGGTTTTGTCTCCATGACCACAGGACCCTGTTTGAGGAATGAGATTGCTGGGAAGAGACAAGTTTATCTAAAAAATATTTCAAAAACATGTGTGCCATGTTAGTGTTAGTGAGGTAACCACAACTTTTCATGCTGGAACACTGAGTATTTTATGGTCCAAACATTCATGTTACAATTACCTACACATGTAGACCCTGAAGTTTGGCAGTCTGTATTTCATAATACCTTTCTCTAGGCTTTTCATCTTCAAGATAACCAGGTGGGCAATTTTGATATTGAAGCAATAGGGTGTGCTTGATGTGAAAAAGCTCACCTACTCTCAACTGAAATCAACTGGACATAGATATATATTTGAGCCTGCGTGATGGTTTTGTGCAATACTTAGCTTGCTCCCATGCTGTGTTCTTCCTGGGAGCACAGTTGCATCCAAATATTTCAATCTTAGTTTACTTCTGATCTTGGCTACATTAAAATATCATATCAGTTAGAATCAACAGTAAAAGTATTTATGAGTAGAGATAACCAGTTAATGAGGAAACTTGTTTAGTAGTGAAAGCTAAATTAGACAAATTTAGTTCAAGATTTGAATGCTGTATAATAATTTTATGATACTTCCACTTCTTGGAAAATGAATGTTACTAAATATCCAAGTATTGGGGAAAAAAAAGCTTACTGGAATTTAGGGCAAGTGGGGACTTAAGGTCAATTTGATAGTGCAACACAGTGACAAAAAAAAAAAGTGGAGTTCACTGGTATGACCTTAATGCTTCAACCTGACAAGCACCACTCCTTCTTCTGCAATTACATCTGCAAGTGGAAACAATGTTTCACTTCATGAAGAAAGCCTTGGGGAAAAATAATGTATTCTTAACCAAAAGCCTATTCCCTGGATGAAACTTTTATCATTAATATATAGTAGTGTATCCTCTTAAAAAGTAAGGACTAATACTTCCAAATATAACAGCATGGTTAGCAATGTTGGTAAATTATAACATCTGTCAAATGAACACAAGAATTAGTTTACTGCATGATTTTTGTCCTCTACCATAAATATATTAACTACTACAGGTTATCTACAATTTCTTTGATAGTTATGCAGAGTCATGGGAAATAGATGATAACAAATAATCCAGAATAATCCGAATAGTGATGATTATTTTGTGGTGCCTTCTAAAATAGTTCAATCTAAAACAAGATTGAAAAAGAGATTCTTTGAAAGCATGCCTGATACCTGACTTCTGTATTCTGTGCAGGCTGTCATCTATATCTTATGTGAGAACCCAACCGTATATTAGAAATCATAAATAAATTCTGCAAGAAAAAGGGAAAAGAACTCACACATTGATCACGCTGGGACAGTCCATTATTTATCTGCATTTGTTGTTATTTTGCTGACAGAAATATCAACTCACTACAAATTATTTTTTCTGGTATTCACAAATACATCATAGACTGACATTTCTTGATGATTCTGAAGCCTTCTGCATTTGTTTTCTAAATAAGGTTAAGGGACTCTAAAGACGACAGAAAAAAAGGAAGGAAAGATGTAAAATCATCTGTCCTTCCTAATGTATACAATTGTTTTAACTTATTATTTTTATTTGGTTTTGGTTTTGGTTTTTTAATGGGAATTTCTGACTTTACATAAATAAACCTGTTTAACAGTGTGGCACACTTTCACTATACATGACTCACAATTCACGTCCTGGTAACCTAATATACATAGATTGCTTTTTCTCCATTTGAATAATTATGCTAAGGTACATGAAAATAAACTGAACGGGAGAAGAAAAACATTCAACGGGGACACTTTCATTTTATACATGGATTTTTTAAAAGTTTTGGTAACAATTAATGTTATTTATTTTGTTCTTCCAGTCAAAGTGAATGTGCTAATGGTTGTGCAAAGATTGATGGTGGTATTTGGTATTAATGTAGAACAAAGCTACAGATGTGTGGTGGGCTGCCACTGGCTGGCTGTCAGACCCCCACCCCGAGGCTCTCTCACTCTGCCTTCACACCAGCATGAGGGGAGAAGATGAAAAAGCTCAAGGGTCAAGATAAAGACAGGGGAATCAGTTGCCACTTATTGTCACGGGTAAAACAAAATCAAATTGGGGAATACTGGTTTAATTTATTGCCGATTAATGTAGGTTTGCATAGTGAGAAACAAACACAAATTAAAACAGCACCTTCCCCATCTCTGTTTTTCCCCGAGGCTCCACTACTTCATTCCCTGCTCTTCTGCCTCCTCCCCACCTCTGAGCAGCTCAGGGGGATGGGGAAATGCAGGTTGTGTTCAGTCCCTAACAGCTCCTTTCCTGCTCCTCCCTCCTTACTCTTTTCCTCTCCTTCTGTGCAGGCTCTCCAGGGGTCACAGTTCCTTCAGGGCACATCCCCCTGCTCCAGCTAGGGTCCCCCACGGGCGGCAATGTGGGTATCTGCTCTGGCATGGTCCTCTCCGCAGGCACCTCCAGCGTCTCCCCTCCTTCTCTGACCTTGGCACTGACAGGATTGTTTCTCACTCTTTTTCCCCTTCTTACTCCTCACTCTCCCTGTGGCATTTTCTGCGGCCCTGCTGCCCGCGCACGGCGCCTGCACCCCTACAGTGTGTCAGAGTACCTGTAGGAAATGAGAAACTGAGTTGACCTTTCCTTTTGTAAGCTTCGCAAGTCTTTGGATTTTTGTTTTAATGATGTCTGCTTTCCTTCTTTTAGCAACATATACAGCATCCTCATCTATTGCAGTTAAGCCGTGCACTTACAATGTGCTGAAGGCTTGACTCATGGCAAGTGTTTGATACGCCTCAGTGTATTTGTAGTCTTTTTTTTTACTGCTCTCCACAGGAGAAAGCATCACACAATGGATAAGAAATACTTGATCTACTCTCTCTTATATTAACGTGGCAAAATTCAAAAAAGGTATCATAAAAAGACTGAAGTGACTAACACAAGCAAACCACTTGAAAATCTGTATATTGTTTGCATACTGACATGAATGTCTTTACTTTTTGGAAGTATTTCTTTATTTATTGCTTTATTCCAGCAATAAAATATGTATTTGTAATATTGAATAAGAAATGAGTGAAATTTAATTGTTTGTAAATAAAATACAGAAGTTCTTACTTCCAGCTTCCTTTATTGATCAAAACACCTCATGGTTTTAATTACAGAACAATATTTGTAATAAAAGTTTCATGTTAATAGCACACATAAAGATGAAGAAAATCAAAGCTTATCTTCCTTCCTTTGCAGGTTTTTCAGGCCAGTACTGTGAAATCGAAATGGATGAGTGTGAATCAGCTCCCTGCTTAAATGGTGCTGTCTGTCAGAATGATGTCAACAGCTATGATTGTTTTTGCCCTGAAGGTAAGTCATTCAAAACAATTTATTTTTATTATCTTTGACAATTTTCAAAATTGCCTACAGTCTGCAAAACATCTTCTTGGCAGTCTTCAACACCATTGTTAAATTTTTTTTTCTATGAGAGTTATTGTTTCTTTTCAGATTTGCATATTTGTCCACCAAAGCACCCAATAAAACAAGCATGCTCATTAAGAATGGAGGCAGATACATTTTTAAGTGTTGCTTTTTTTCAGACAGACCCTCATGATTTTAGAAAAGTCTGAAGGAGTGGAGAAAACATAATGAGCAGTATGTGAAATTCACAGAAAATGTAATCAATAAACTTACTTAGAAAATATTTTATCCTGATGTACTAACTTGCAGCTTTATGACTGAGCATAGAAAGCAATTATAATGGCCATCATAATGACTATAATATTTCTTCAGTAAAAAAAAAAAAAAATCTATTAAAACTTTCATGGACAAAAATAAAGTGATTTTCAGCACTTTTAATCTGTTTCTTTAACAAAGCATATTGCTCAATGTTATCAGAAGTATGAACAAATGAGTGGTTTCAAGAAAAATTTAGTTAAAGGAAAAGTAAAATGTTTTAAAACATTTAAAATTACAGCGTCTTTCTTGAAATATTTTCACAAATGGGTTTTATCTGAATATTTGTATGCTTTTTAAAATTGGATTTTTACGTAAAAATTAAGTGAAGTTTGTGATTTATAACCTGGTACTTTGTTTCTGCATTGTAAACTTACTTGTTTAATTTTAATCTTCAAATACTTCTGGTTTTGTAAGTACGGACTGATGGTGAGTTGATTTCATAGCTTACAATATTTCAGGAATTTATATATTAATACAAGCATTCTAGTTGTGATGATAAGTTCAGAAACTCAGCACGTAATATTAAATTGCTACAAATAATTCTCATAAATACAGCCTCCATCATTAGCTTAAATTAGAAGCCAAAACAGATATTGGAAGGTAGTTGAAAAATACAGTTGGAAAAGATCATTCTGCCTGACCAGTTTATAGAAAAATAAATCTTGGCATCCACATTGATAATTTTGTGGCTTACTTGTTACTTGTGAGACATGGGTCTGATTAAACTCTAAATGCAAATGAGAACTGTTACTGTATACATTATTAATGAACTAAGGATAATTCTAACGGTTTATGACTTAGGGATCAGTGGAAATTGGTTCCATGGTCAGTTTGAGAAATTATGGGAATATGCCTTGCACTGAGGGTGCTGATAGCTTAGCATTAGTCATGGTCTTCCTGCAGCCATCGCCTGTGACAGCACTAATGATAGTCATTTTGTAGCATGACCATGAATTAGAATACATTTACAAGAGTGTAGAATATCAGATATTGGAGATAAGATTCTCCAGCGATTCTCAGTACAAAAAAACACTGTTGGGACTTCTGAGCTTACTAAAAGTCACTATGATACAAGAAACAAATTGAGAAAAAGTAAAGAAGTTGCTATTTGAGAGTTGATCTTTAAAACTATAATCAGATGTCCAAATCCCATCATCAGTTAACTTCATCTGCAATGTTCTCAAAATGGCAGAAGATACATAGATTCTCAAGTCTCTGCTCAACAAGAAGTTCAACTAGATTAATGACAATACTGAATCCTAAATTTGTTATTTCAATTATTAGTTCCTTTTAAAGTATATTTGATGGTCAAATGTATTTTCTTATTAATGACAGAGCAGAAGGTTTTAGAAAGATCTTTCAATAAGAATTCAAGATAATTTTATTATGAGTAAATTAAAAACAATCTAATTTTTTAGAAAAAGAGACACAAAGATATGCTTTAGAAAAGAAGGTACAGATACTGATGCATAATACATAACTCTGTTTTTCTTCCAACCAAGGATTTGAAGGACTGAACTGTGAAATCAACTTTGATGAGTGCACTTACGGATTCTGTAAAAGCAATTCAACTTGTTTAGACCTGGTTGCAGACTATAGTTGTGTTTGTCCTCCAGGATTCACTGGTAAGATTTATTTTAACTCTGGAAAAGACATTAAATAGTTAAAATCTTATTTCCATTTCTGAAATTGAAACAAACTTCTTTTAATAGCAATTTGTTCAGTGTTTTGGCATTAATGAAAATCAATTCACTGTTCTATGCTGTTGATAATCTGCTTTAATTTCCCTATTAATATGATAAAAAATGAAAATAGTGTGCATGCTGTTTGATTAACTGATGGAAAGAAAAACTGTATTTTGCCTAGGAAAAAAAAATGTTTAAAAAACACCTAGTCTATAGGTGAGCGATGATAGCTATAGCTGGTGCTGTTTGTCTTCAGATGATTGTGTCACAGCCATACTTAACTGAGAAAGAAATAAGAATACAATTATAGCCAGAGGATACTTTGTTCTCCTCAAGAAAGATTCCATCAGGTCCTTATGATAAATAGGTTGTAAATTGCACAATTATTTGTGTGTCTAACAGGTTTTAAAAAATAGCTCTTGCATCAGGAGCAGTCTTCATGGCCCTTCTTTCTGCCAGAAGCAGCTACCAGGATCATGGGGAAATCAATATAAGTGTCTCAAAAAATATGCCATCTTAACAAGTAATATGCTATGATGTCAGGGACACTGACTTTCAGCTGCTGATTTCAGTGAGGCAAATGGAGCAGCATTAGTCATAAGCAGTAAGAGGAAGGCAAGCAGTGGCAGTCTCGGAAATCCTTCGCAGTTAGTGGAAGGTGTAATAAAAAGCCAAACAGAAACATACAGAGAGCTCAAAATCTGTGGTGACCAATGGAGATGGAAGAAAAAAAAGAGACATCTATCATGGAGAAAGGAAAGGTTAAAGAAGCAAGTAGAGCAGTGAAGGATGAAGAGGCAAAATTAAGTTAAGAAGTAAATAGAGGGTTTCAGTTTTATAGTAACACCAGCGACAACTGATTTAGGAGCACTTCATACATGTTTTGTCAATGGTTAAAAATAGGCAGATGGGACATAAGGAATGTAAGATGATACATGGAGATTTAGAATCTGTGAAAGTGATAATAGTTGCAGTTCCCACAGACGTCTGTGATTTTTCTTGATTCGTGCCAACATATTCCAATACTGTTCAGCATTACAAAACTGAGATGTGCTCTATGTCCTACAAAATCATATTCTCTTTTCTTGGCTAACTGGCTTTGCTGTCATGAGTTTGCATAGTATATGTCTATTTTGCGTCAATCATGAAAATAATGGAGGTGATTACAGAGTATTTGTTCATATAAATAGAAATAGTTTTAATGCAACAGGGTTTTGGGTTTGTTTTTTTTTTTTTTAAAAAAAAGGAGCTTTATAACTTTACTACAAGGATCAAAATGGAAAACATCTAACTTTTCTGTAGAAGGTTGCAAACAGTCAGTTTAAATGAGGGAACGCAGGAAAAGCTGTTCCTTTGAAAATACAGCTACATAACTTTGGGATATCATGGAATCCACATTACAGAACCAGAACTATAATGTGTGGGTGTCACCAAGGCAGCCTGGAACAGGGTATATTCTCCTTAGGAGGAACACTTCATCCTAGATTCATACTGGTGCAGTTTGCCAATAATGTATCTGTTCATTCCAAGACAAAAAGAAGTCAGGATCTGTCACCAGTAAAACAGTTACCAGTGAGTTATGGGCAGATTTCAATGGATAACTCAAGGCCTATGTTGAAGTCATAGAAGTTCACGTGACTGCATAATAAGCTATTATGGAAAGGCTCTATTTTCTCCTGCATTTCCTGTGTGAGAGACTTTTCATCATGAATGTGCTATTGATCTCACTTCATATTGGCTTTTTTTGTGAGACAGGACAGCTCCCACAAGGAAACAAATCAGCCAGTCAGCTGGCTGGAATTGGAAGTGGGGAGAAGGATCATCCTGATTACACTGAATATTTAAATCTGTGGTCATATTTGTATAATAAATGCACAGTCACCCATTGTGGATGTCATCAGGTTTGTTCTCCCCAGACCTTTCAACAACTGTTTCAACCTCCCTAGAAAGAGACTTTGATGAAAAATACTGGTTATCTGAGTTTCTATCTTCTAAGAAAAGCAAACAGTGGTAAAAGAATGTTCTACATCTTTCTGAGTTCTAGGACTGATGTAAACGGCCCAAGAAAATATTGGCATAATGAAAGTGATAAAACCTTTTTTAAGGGCAAAAGAAAACAGCATGTATATATAGGAATCTTTGTTTATACAGTTAATATTTCAGCAATGTAGAAATCCATATTATATAATGAATGTGGAAAAGGACCATTAACAAGATAGTCAAAACTTCTATACTGGAAAATTTAATATCTACCCATTTTCTCTGGTGTTATGATCGACTTTCCAGTGTCCCTCTGGGTCCTAGAGGTGACAGTTTCAGTCTTCTCAGGAAAGAGTGGGGGAGTTTAAGCCTTAGTCATTAACATCTTGAGCCCTTTCCCAAGAGAAAGATGATGTCCCTGGTGGGGGTTTCTTCCTCCTTCGTCAGGGGTCCTAGTTGGGGTTATTTTTATACATTTTCTCATCCAGCATGTATCCTTCTCCTGTAGTGACAGCTGCAGTGACTGGCAGGGGGTGTCACCCTCTCCCCAGCGGGGCCACCCCCAGAGCTGAAGCTGGTGCAGGGGAGGCAGCACTCACTGGACCCAATGCAGGGGCTAAACCAGCGACACCCAGCTCAGGACATGTCGAGGCTGAGCCCCTGCACTGCCAGGTCAGCACACAGCCAGGGCTGAAGGCAGACATCAAATTTACTGAGCTACAGATCTGCTAACTCCCTGTTGATAACGTCTTGTATTTTTCTGATGAGACTTGATCAAGAAATTGAAATTTGAAAAAGTCCAGTAAATGCATAGGACTGACTTTTTTTGCTAACTTATTGCAAATGCATTTTTGTTTTCCTAGCGTGTTAAAAGAAATTTCCAAATAAATATATCTGAGCTGGTTGGGTACACAAATTGTCTTGGGCCTAGTTGTTCGCTTGTCTTGCTGTTTTACTGCCTCTGTGTCTGGCAACATAACTTTGGTGTTGCATGTCTTGTGCATGAATGCTGTGCTGGAAAGGCAGTGTTGGACAGGAGGGAGACAGCTGCCTGTTTGGATGTCCTTGACTGTGGTGCTCCATGAGCTGTGGAGCTTGTTCCTTCCCGGGGAGCAAAGCCAGGAAGAGGCAGTACCATGTGTGAGTTGGAGAGCAGGTCTGGGAGGAGGGAGCAGCTCTTCCTGCTGAGGAAAGCCAGCAGCACAGGAACACCCAAAATACCTCCGAGAGTCCTGAGAGGATCAGGGAGTCTTCTTGAAGCTTCTGCACGCACGTGTCGTCTTTATTGTTAAAAGGGTGAGCACCTGAGTGCTGGTGGCTTTGCAACCTGATGCATGGAGTTTCCTTTACTCTGAGCAAGACAGTCAGCCAAAAAGAAGCAGCTCCTGAGAAAGACAAGGAAAATACTTTCTCTCTACTAAATCAAAACTTGCTCTCAGATGCCATCTTGTGGAGTCAGTTTACACAGGATCACTGTAATTATTCTATATAAAGAGCTACTGGACAAATGGACAGATGGCAGCACTGCCACCTCCTTCCCTCACAATGTTTTGTTCGATTTTGTCAATTAGAGTGATTTCAAGAACATCTGGCAGTTGAGACAGGTAAAGCCAATCCAGGTCTGTTATCCTGGCAAGCCTCAAAAATTAAAAAAAAAAAAACCAAACACCTTGCTCGGTGCATCCAGACTAATTCTGGGTATTATCAGAACCTGAAGATAAGTGAAGTCAGGAATTCTGATATTTAACAGTAAGACACCTTTAGAACCTTTATTAGTAAGATACCTTGAATCAAAGCATCAATCAGGTGGGCTGGTATGGAATTCACCAGTTGGTGATACAAGATACAAAAGGACAAAGCAATTTTATGAGATGTTGCTTACTGACTCTTTTCATTATTTGGGTGAATTTTCTCTGGTAGTGTAAATCACTGGAACTCAAGAATTTTGTAAGTTAGTGTTTGGGGATGAGGAGGCATGTTTTTTTTATAATCTTGAATAAGTGACAGGATTGTTTTGTCCATTGTAAACTCTTTGCTTTTTTTACATTTTAGAAGACATTATTTATTAAATGTACTTTAAAACTGTATACATGTGCCTGAGTGTAGAAGTGATCCCTATGGTAGTAATGTGACACAGCTGAACACTGGGTAGGAAAAACGTGATTCCAAAGTGATTTTTACTTTTAGCATTTAGCACTGAATTTTGTTGTAATTTGTATGCATGAGATTCTTAATTTGACTTCTTCACTTTTATTATGGTCCATATGAATTCTTTAGATGTAACATTAACCTTGTTTCCAGTTTTGCCTGTGTCTCATTCATGTTTATCATTATCATGAGGCAGTTTGAATCAACAGTCAAACTCTACTCACGTGTTGACTTGAATAAATCTTTAGGCTTTACATAGTAGACTAAATAAATTTGCAAGCCTTTTAATATGCTTTCTGAAGATCAAATCTATATAATTTCCTTTGGCATGTCTCACAGTATACACTTTAGGAATCTTTTAGAATCTATTGTGGCTAAATAAGTGGTTCTTGCAACACTGAATATTTGAAAACCACAATTATAAAAGAATGCCCAGTGTTTTACCTCAACTGGATCATGAGGCAAAAGGTGATACCTTTTTTTGTTCATTCGAGAATCTTTTCCTGTATGTTCTTTTTCTAGGGTTATCTAAGGTTTGTTTTCCATAAGCCTGCAAGCTGTTCCATTTTAGACAGCTTTTGACTGACCTAGATGTTTTAGTTAGTATCAAGACCACTGCACAGTATAAAATCATTGAGTTACTCCATTCTCCATCCCACACTAAACATCTCCAGTCCTGTCCTCAACAATACAAAGAATTGGCCTGAGAAATCTATTGGTGCTTACCCATCTTTACAGTCAGTCACAGATACTCAGTCTCACTTGCATCTCATGCATCAGATTATTTTTCCACATCAATGGCTCTTAAAGAAGCAGTCCAAAAGCCAGATATTCTTTTCTTTGATGTCCCCTAATGACAAATTCATATAAACAGCATGCCTAGGTCTGATCTCTAGTAAAAGCTCTAAGGTTTTTTAAACCAACACAAAACCTGGAAGCTGAAGACTGAAGAGGGTGGGAAGGTTCCTCCGGCTCCTGGCCAGCAGAGCTCTGACTCAAAGCCTGCCCATGGCAGTATGAGAGCAAAAGGCTGGCTGCCTTTCCTCCTGCTTAGCTGGGACAGTGCTGATAGACTGCCGGTTTTCAGAAATACTAAAGAAGGAGGGCTGCCGAGGACAGGCTTCCTGCGGTTGGGCATGCAAACAACATGCTGGAAAATAAATACTATCTGTGCATACATGAAAATGTATTCAATATGTATTTCTGTGGTTATTAGTGAACGTTTATTGTTATATCATATCTAAGTGTACCTGCTTCCCTTGGAAGGAATTCAGGTTAGAACACTGAGTGGAAAAAAAAATAAATCAGTAGGGTGCATAAAAGTCTGTTTAAGTTCCATCATGCTGCAAATTACATTACATAAAAATTTAGATAAACTAATACATAAAAGCTATTGAGTTGCATGAAAGAAAAACAAATCAATTATAGTTCAGTAGCAATGTTTTTTCAGTCATCTAAAAAATAAGCAAAGTCTCTCTTTTATTGGTGAGAAATCAAACGGCACATTTCTCCAATAGTTTTACATCTGCAAACACTAAGCATAGTTTTGTTTTGTTTGTTTTGTTTTTTTTTTTTTAAATTAGGAGGTGAATAGTAACGGTTGGAACCATCTGACAAAAGATAAGTTAATTCTTCAATCAAAAATTTAATTAGTTTATATGGGATTTACTTTATCGTTGCTTTACTGGAGGTGTTATGAGATTATTTTTGTGTTTCAGTTTATCCCCTTCATTTTAGATATAATGGGCATTTTTCAATAGTGATGCCAATTGTCATGCATGATATAATGTATGTAGAACATACATTAATATCTTTCTGGATGTGACTGTGTATTTAAATAATTTTAGATAAATTGGAACATAATCATTTAATATGAATAAGCTTGTTTTTCAATTAAAAAAATGTTGTCAGTTCCTGGGAGGACCTTATCAAATAAAAAATGAAAACCAAATCATGTCTAGAAAAGCTCATACAGTGATTAAAGTACATGAAAAAGACTCTGGAAACATGATTGAAATTCTTAGTCTTCCTGAATTACTGTTGGAAATCAACCAAAGTTTTCCTTAACTCCATACTTTTTCTATAAACTATTTCTCTTTTCTTCTTTTCTTTGCATGCGTTTCCTGTTTATATTCTAAACAGTTCAGGTCATGAATGACATCATACTATGAACAGTAATATGCCAGCACAGTGAGCAAAATACTTAATTTTACATTTGAGTGCTCCTGTAGAAATAACATGGATAACAAGACAGAATTTCCAACTGCATCAAGATTTTTATTATAACTGCCTCAGTTAAGCTGTTAGATCTAAATTTTCTGTTATGAGTACTCAGTGAATGAACTCTGACATAAGAAAATTTACCTCGAGCCAGACTCCCCAGTGCACATTTTCTATCGCTCTTCTGTTAATGAATTTGAGAAATGGAAGTGGCATCTTACATAAGAATGGTTTTCTCTAGTTCTTTTTATGGCAGATGGTTCCTCTTATGAAAAAAATCCACCAAATCATTTATGTTGGAAAAAGTCTTTTTTTCAACACTGCCTTTGCAATGCCAACTAGCATTTTACTAGAGTTTTTGATATTATATTATATTTCCCTCTATATATGAGGCTGTGTTTTTAACAAGTGAAACAATTTACCTTTGGGCACCCTTTTCTTTGACAGAGCCATACTATAAAAGGTATGACACTATCAGTTTGAGTATGACCACACTAAGTAGTAGCCATATTTGGTGGCATTTTCAGTAACTTTTGGACTTCTTCACTTTTCAGCCTTTTACTTTGTCTTGATTTTTTTTTTTTTTAGTTTTCCTTTTTTTTTTTTTTTACACCTTTCTCAGTTCTGCAACTCCCTATAACTACTGATTTTGCTATATTTGAGGCATTTTACATATGTTAGGCATTTCTTCTTTGTCCGTTTTATAATCCCTAAAACTGTTTTTGTCCAGCTCCTGTGTTTGCTTTATTACCAGTAACTGGTCACAAGTGAGCTATTAATAACCATGGAGACTCCAGTACTATCCTACAAACACATCTTCAAGGCTTCAGCTTTCTGACATGTACTCCTTCACACTGCAGCCTTACTCTAGGGTCATAATTCTTTACAATGCAACTACTTATTCTTGTCTACATCTTATTAACAATAAGCATAACATGATGCAATTTACAAAAATAATGAAGACTAAAATAAATGAGGCAAGATCCACGTGGTCACTAGATAAGTCCTGAGCCCTCTGACTTGATACCAAACCTGTGGCCTGATGCTAGCAATGGCAATGCCATATGTGCTAGGCTGCAGGGCTGCAGTGGAGATAATGGGGACATTTACCCAATAGCTTGACTCAGTTCACTTAAACAGGAGGTTGACCAGAGACTACTGCTTGCCCAGATCTGAGGGGTCCTGAGGCAGGAAGTGAAAAGTGTGAAAAGCAGAGTGATTTAAACAGTTTATACTGCGATTTAAGCTGTTTATATAACTTCTATACAAAGATTTTTTTCCTTGACCCTTTTGCAGTTAGGCAAAACCCAGAGTTGCATAGATTATTTGCTCTGGCGGCAGCAGAGCAGCACCTGGCAGCCAGTTTTCCTAGGAACCTCTAGAACCTCCAAGGAGAAGACATACACATTTCACATGATGACAGTGTTGCTGCAGAGTCCAGCTGGCTCTGGGTGGGCTATTTCTGTCACAGAAATATATCTGGTTTGCAGAATTGTCTTGATGTTTTCCCAGGAAAGACCCATAGAGGCTACAGAATGAGTGAATTTATTTTTCTGACAACCTGTAGATTGCTGGTTGTATGCTCTACATTAGATCTGTGTACCAGAAGGTAGTTAACGTTGCCCATTAACCACCTTGTACCAAACCTAATTACTTAGTTTTGATTAAAGCATACAATTAATCCAAAAGCATTCAATCCTGATTTGAATGCATGAAGAGATGTCAGAATTTCACTGGCATTTTTTTCTAGTAGTAATCACCATCAGATTTAGAAGTTTATATTAAATATTTTACTTAAATTTTTGTCTTCAACTTCCAGCTATTGCATCTCATTACCTTTTCTACACAAAATGAAAAAGCCTCTTGCTACCCAAGTATTTCCTCTTTGTAAAGACACTTATACACTGTAATCAAGTCACTTCTTGGTTTTGTTTGTTCTAAATGAAACAGATGGAGCTCTTTAAGCCTTTGCCGACAGCATGCTTTATTCAGTTGTGGAATAAATTGTGTAGCTTTTCCTGCATCCTTCCCACTTATTTTTAAATATGGAACATTGTAGTCAATGTTTTATGCAGAGGTATTTTACACATCAATATTCCTTCTTGTTTTCTTAAACACATCTGATAATTTTTAAATTTTTTTTGTCCCACAGCACTGCAATAGGGCTTATATGCTGAGGTCTTCAGCAGTCCGTTTCAGATCACTTTTGTTGTTTCCTCACATACAGTTTAGCTACATTTCAGTAGCTATAACCTACTTTTTTTTTTTTTTTTTTTTTTTTTTTTTTTTTTTTTTTTTTATTTGCTTGTATCTGGCAGCTGCAAGTGACCAGAAGGGACCCGCAGTACATTGAAAAATATGCTGTTTAAGTAAACAAATGTTATCAGAAGATTTCATTTAGTGCATATGCTTGCTCTCCTGTAGAAGGGAGATACAGGAAAGGAAGTGAGAGTGGAAATGCAGTCTGTTAAAAAAGTCAGTGTTGAAATAATAGAGTAAGGGCTTTTCACATTCTCCCACAGAAAAAGAGGCTCAGAAAAGTATGAAATGGCTCATTTGTCTCATTATTTTCTCATGAGAAAGACTTGAGGGGTGAATATAGTTTGAATGTTCCAAAAGCTGTACTGCTGTCTTTGTACGAGGAGGACTTTCCATCTATCCTTCTGTATTTTTAACCATGTACATTTATGCTGTGAATGAAGAATGTGTTTGTCTCTGCCTGCTAGTGTTAATATTTTTATCCTCTGCTTCTCTTGCCTGCTGCATGCCTGGACTCACCTTTGTCTTATCTGACTAATACAGAAAAGTCTTTTGATGGAGAGACAGAGTGGAGACACAGATTTGGAAAGAAGCAGTAGGTTCCAAAGTGAGAGCTCTGTTATCACACACACCAAGTAATTTAAGACCTTTACTCAACCATGAGGCAAAAGAAATTTTCAGACAGTCCAACTCATAACACAAACACAAAAGCCTTTGGCCCTTCTGCAGTGTTATAAACAGTGTGTGTGCCCTGTAAATTATATAATCATAACACTAGGACAAAACCATAAAGATCATCTATTCCATCTTCACTCCAGCAGAAAATATATACTATACTATCTCATTTCTCACTTATGTTTGTCTTACCTTAAATAAGTTCAACACTATTCCTTATTTTCTTTAGGCAATTTTTCTAGTGTGTTATTGTACTAACCATTAGGAGTTCCTTATCATCTAATCTGACTTTTGCTGCAGTTTAAATGCATTACTTCTCACCCTGTCTGCTGTGAACATGGAGAACTAAAGACATTTGTGAAAGACTTTTTTATTGTATCATTCAAATCTTTCTTATTTAGTCTTTACAGTCCCATCCATTTTGTTTATCCCAAGAAGTCATGCTTTTGAGTGCTCTGTCATTTCTGTCATGCTCATCTGGACTGTCTTCATTTGGTCCACTTATTTCTTGAATGCAGCTCACTGCACAATACAAAGCACTTCAAATGCAGCTTTAGTCCAGCTAGATGAGAATGGATTAATTTATGATTCTAACTAGCTATGTACCTTTTTACATATCCCAGCACATTATCTGATTTGAAACAAAATTATTGGTTTTGTTCCTATTTATCTTGTGATTTGCTGCATTATGATAAGATTTGTTATTTCAAACTCTATCTCCAATTGGTCAAAATTTATGAAGATTTCTAATCCTGTCCTCCAATGTACTTCTTGTGTTGCCATTAATAAGCTTACTGTGTTGTTTAACACCCAAACTGCTGCTGAAAAAATTGGGTGGAACTAGATGGACAGGAGACCTCTTTCAAAATCTGTGTAATTCATTCATCCATTTTGGTAGTAAACCCACTGATAACTAATGTATGAATATGTATTTCAAACAATTTTTACTCTTGTGGTTCATGTCTAGTATAATAATATCTTATTAAGATTTCACATGAGATAGCATAAACGTTAGTGAAGTCAAGGAGTATGACATGCTACTTTTTTTTGGTTGGGGTTTTGTTTGGTTTTTTTTTTTTTTAAATCTACAAGATCTGTAACTAGTGTAGAATCAGCTTGCCTATATAGGGCTCATTTTTAACGGGTTTTTTTATATATATTTATAGGTTTTTACAGGTAATCAGTTTAATAACTTTTCCCTATATTTCCTCTGGGAACTGAAATTACACAAATGGATTTATAATTTCACATCTGTCTTTTAATCCTTTTAAAAGCCTGACTTCACCGAGTCTTCAGATACTTTACCTCTCTTCCAAAAGTTCACAAACTACTGAGTTTTTATCAAAAGTTATAAAAAGTTATAAAAGTTATCTCACTCATTTTACCCAAGGAAGTTTAATTCATCAGACCAGCCTATCTGAACATCTAACTCATCTGATAACTCTCCAGCCTGTCTTCTCTGTTCAACACTGAAGTTTTGCCTTTAATCACAGGTATCGATTATGATAAGGATCTGCTCTCATCTGACCTTTTTACTGATGATTGAAGCAAAAGAGGCATTGAACAATTTGGCGTGATTGCCATTAATAGTAGCCATCTTTCTCTGTTAAATGGCAAACCATACCTTTTCATCATCTTTAATGCTTATAGAATCATTTCTTGCTACCCTGACCATCCCATGATAGCTACATCTTATTCAGTATCTTTGCTGGTCTGATTTCATGTCTACACACCCATGCTGTACTTCTTGCGCTACCCTTAGTAACCTGACCTATTTTTTGCTGGTTGGGCATTTTTGTCCTTTGAAAACCAGGAAGTGCCAAGTTGGTCTCATAATTATCCAGTGGCTTTCCCCCACAGAAAGATAGTTTGTTCTGGTGTACATAATGAAAGCACCAAGTTTCTCAATTACCTTTTACCAGAGTACAGCCTCTCATCAGTTTTCACATTAGAAATTTTTTCATTTCTTTGAAATTTTTCTGAGTTCCTTTGTTATTAGGTTGTTCACCCCGCTCTCCTTTCCCATTAATCTTTTTTGCTCTCACCAAAGTTATTTACATTCCTTTCTTAATATTCAGAGACTACTTATCCCTTTTATTAGAATCAAATCCCAGAAAATGTCTGTTTGTAGTTGCCTTTTCCATTATTGCATGAAAATATTGTCAATAACACATTCAAAAATAATTGAATTTTTGAATTATGATTACTTTCCAAAATTATGATTCTTTCCAGAATGATGTTTTGGTAGCTAAATACCCTATCACTCCAATTCCTGTGGTGTTTTTTTGGTTTTGGTTTTGGGTTTGGGTTTGTTGGGGGTTTTTTTAGGGATTCTGCTCGTTCTTTTATTTATTTAACATATTAAAAACAAACAAACAACAAGCAAACACCCAACAAACTATATAAACCTAACCTTTCATTCAAACGGTTTTAGTAAAATTCTGATCTGTAGTGAATCATTAAATGCAGCAGATTGTCTGTGAGTGTGCAACAGTTCCTATATACTTTTTAAGTCTTATCTAGATTCTGTCATTATCTTTGTCTATGGGCTTCTGATTCCTTCCTTTTAAAGCTTTTTCTAAATAAGTATTTTAGAGAAACAGTACATTTTTACTTGTTAGCTCAAAGAACATATTGTGGTTAAGGGAGACAAAACTGTTGGGCAACATCATCTGCCAGCCATCTCTTTATTGCTGGAATTAATCTATAACTGTCTGAGCTTTGGTTGTCCAAGGGGGAACCCCTGAAACCCCACATGATCCTTTAATTCAGTAGCTCCTTAGATTGAGATTCCTGGGAGATATTACCTATCTGATATATCTCATCTGAGTGATAAAAGGATCCTTCCAGCACTTTCTGGGTAGAATACCAATGACAATTCTGCTCACTCACATAAGTGACAGCTACAGTTTTCCCTGGAGTAGGTTCTGATATTCACGGGAGTTCTTAATCTCCACATTTGTCCCTTTATTTGGATCAATTCTGGACAAAAAAAAAAAATAGTATAATTTATACCAGGCTAGACCTTGCTCTAAATTAATGTAGTGGACAATAAAGAGATGAGGGACTGTGGATTTTCTTTGGCATGCCCAAAGAGATATTTGTTTTCATAAGACACCTATTATATTGTCTTCTAAATACTCTATATGTCTTCTCTATGTTCTCTTATATTTTTGTTATTTCAGATTTGAATTAATTTAAATTACAGCTCAATTAAATCTCTTTAAAAGCAGAAAAATGAAGAAACAGTTGACTGAATTTGTGGGGTTTGTTGGGATCTGAGAAATGGCTTCATTCATCTAAACATGGAGGCAACCTTGAGAAATATTTTTCTTATTACTGTTACTGAGGTGATTGAATCTCTAAAGTAGTTTTTAAAATGTGGCGTACAATCCTAGTAATTATAGTGTTGAGATGTAATGCTAGACTACAAAAAGAATGTATTTGCAAATATAGCTCATACTTATTCATTTAAAATATTTAATTTGTTAACTATCAGGTATGATCTATGAATATATCTACTTTTAAAGCTGTCAAGCAGAAATAAAATACTGTTTCCAGCCTGGAAAAGTTAAATTATGCAGTTGTCACACTGTGAAGTAGCTTTTCTGCTTTCCCAAACCCAGCATGATTTATAGTTTTAATGTTTAATTTTCTTTTATGTCAGACAAAAACTGTTCCACGGATATTGACGAATGTTTCTCCAAGCCCTGCAAAAATGGAGGCCATTGCCATGATTTGATTGGTGAATTTTACTGTAGCTGTTTACCAGGTAAGAAGTCAGGTGATATTTAAGTGAGAAATGTTCTGTGGTATTCAAGAAAGAAATAGAGTTTTCATAAGCACACAACTAAGTAGTCATTTATTTTTCTTGAAAAGAGAGGACAGAGAAGGAATTCTTTAAGTGTGCTCTACAATTGTTACGCAGCTGGTGTCATCAGAATTTGTTTACAAAATATAACATGTGTACCAGAAGTCCTGCCTTGCAAACTGATGAATGGAGAGTCTTCAAAATCAACCAACGCTATCAGTGGTATTCATCCCAGCATCTATGAGGAATTCAGAATTTCTAAATCTTTACAAAAGTTAAATTTTGTTATTTACATGAATGGGGAATGAGTTTGTTTCCATCTTTTCTACTAACAAAAGGAATTTTTAAAATTTTGTGTGATACACTGAAGGAAAAATTGGGAAGAATTTATACAATAGTTGTCATAAGGGTTGCTGTGCTGGCTTGTCAGTGGCTGGACACCAGGTGCCTGCCAAGGCCTCTCTATCACTCCCGCAACTGGACAAAGGAGAGAAAATATAATGAAAAGGCATGTGGGTTGAGGTAAGGACAGGGAGAGATCACTCACCAATTACTGTCACAGGCAGAACAGACTCAACTTGGCAAAAAATAACTGAGAAAAAAAAACAAACCTAAATCTTAAAAATCCTTCCCCCACCCTTCCCTTCTTCCCAGGCTCAACTTTACTCCCAATTTTCTCTACCTCCTCCCCACCAGCAGCCCGGGAGGAGGGGAAATGGGTGTTTCAGTCAGTTCATCACATGTTTTCTTTGCTGCTCCTTCCTCCTCAGGGGGAGGACTCCTCACATGCTTCCTCTGCCCCAGTGTGGGTCCCTTCCACAGGAGACAGTCCTCCATGAGCTTCCCCAATATGATTCCTTCCCACAGGCTGCATTTCTTCATGAGCTGCTCCAGTGTAGGTCCCTTCGGCAGGATCACAAGTCCTGCCAGAAAATTGGCTCTGGTGTGGGCTCCTCTCTCCACAGGGCCACAGGTCCTGCCAGGAGCCTGCTCCAGCGAGGGCTTCCCATGGGGTCACAGCCTGATTTGGGCATGCACATGCTCTGGTGTGGGATCCTCCATTACCCTCCATGAGTTCAGGGCACAGCACCATCAGCTGCACCATGGGCTGCAGGGGAATCTCTGTTCTAGTGCCTGGAGCACCTCCTGCCCCTCCTTCTTCATTGACCTTGATGTCTACAGAGTTGTTTCTCTCACATAGTCTTACACCTCTCTTGGGTGCAATTGCCATTGCACAGCAATTTTTCCCCATTCTTGAATATGGCACCCCAGAGGTGCTACCACCGTTGCAGATGGGCTCAGCCTTGGCCAGCGGTGGGTCCATCTTGGAGCCGACTGGCATTGGCTCTGTCAGAGACAAGGGAAGCTTCTAGCAGCTTCTCACAGAAGCCACCCATGTAGCACACCCCTGCTACCAAAATCTTGCCACTCAAACCCAGTTGCTTTCAGTGATGAGAGAAGTTACTAATATCTGAAGTCCTCAATAATATTAGATCAACTTTTCTGTCTTTATATGACATACATAATTTTATCACATATACAGTATCTTACAGATATATTAACTTATATCTTTCAGTATGGGTTTTGTTTTGTTTTTTTTTTTTCTCTACAGAGTTAGGTCGGTGCTACCGGCCAGCTTCTATATATTAAAAGATATTATATTCCAATGTAACCAGCTACTTCAAATGTGTGATATTTGTATAGTATGACTAGGACTTTTTTCCCTGCTTTCTGTATTGTGGTATCTGATATACTTATCTGTTTTTCTATATTTCAAGTAGTCATTATCTGATTGGAAAGTAGCAAGTAAAACATGAAATACTAGTTTCAGTTGCAGTTATTTCATGCTATTAGGTCACCTACATTGTATTAAACCTTGTTCCATCATATCAAGTTAATATAATGGTAAAAGGATCAAGCTTATATTTGGACACAAATACTTGCTTATAATGGGGAGGAAAAAAAAAGCAATTAAAATTATTACATCCCTATAAGAATCCTATATGTTTTTATGCAAGAGATTTAAAAAAATATACAGGCTATTTCAAATGTAATGTATATCTTGAATATTATTGAAGTGTGAAACAGAAATAGCACTCACAGCCAGCACTGTCACTAAATCATGATGTATGTGCATAAAGATAGCTTGAATATATACATAAGTACATACAGGTATTACTGGATTTGAAAGAACAAAGCAAAGAGGTTTATAAATAAAAGACAAATGATATATAATAATTATGTATCATAAGGACTATGAGCACAGAAAACAGAAGAGCTAGCACAAATGTACTATTTGTCATAGCAGTTTCCAGGCTTCTCCAATGAACTGCAAGAAATATCTTGTGGGATCTTGCTTTTTGAGCAACAGCTTCTAGCATGGTGCTACACTGAATGAGGAAGGGCTTCTACAGGGCTTTGCTTGTTATCAGTTTCCTTTTTAGGGAATGTCTAGGTCTTCACCTGACAGCTAATCAGGGAGTGTCAAGCAACTACTCAGCTGAAGCTTGGGGAGCAGATATAAATCTGGTAGATAGAAGCACAGTTCCTGGAAAGCAGAAAATAGAGGCTTGTCAGTTGTTGCAAGATGGCCCTTGAAAAGACTAAGATTTATGCAGTGATGGTGGTAATGTGTTATAGGACAGTCTCTAGCATCAGCTGAAGAAAATACCTCAAGCAAAATATAATAGAAGCCTTGATGCAGGCAGTACTCCTGAAGCATGATGTTGCAATGCAGGCTTTGGGCTGAAGACAATACTTCTTTCCGGGGTGGGGGTGATGGTGGCCTCACCTGTGAAAGAGGTGAGCAGACTGTACACCATCACAGAGAATGAATGCAGGGGATCAACAAATTCTTTCTACACAGCCTTTAGCGGCAAAAGCCTGATCCACATGATGCAAGGAAGGATGGTCAGGTACAGATTATGCTTAAAGGAGCATAAGGGAGTAGTGGATGGAGACTCCTAAGATGATTTTGGAAACTGATCACTCTAGCAACAGAAGGAATATTCCTTCTTTGCCTGCACACCTGAAATTACTGAAAAGGTGCAGGGCCCTGAGAATAGGTAATGACAAAGTATATCAAAGAAGGCACTGAGGCCAGCGGAAACTGAACCAACTGCCTGCACCAAGCACCAGATTTCCTTCTGCAGGGGATGGAGGAACCTGTCTGCCTACCCCTCTTCATTTCTTGGAAGGTTTACTACTTCTTGGGGGCTTGGATCTCAAATCTTTTGGAGAGACTGCTGATGTTCATCTTGCCCTCAGACTGCTACCTCTGGTTGCCCACCTAAATGGGAACCAACACCACTACCGAGGGAGACCTGGAACAAATCAGAGTGACTGCAGACCACTGGGAAAAGTGAAGAAGGGCCTGAGGGGCCATGTGGTGCTTTCCTCAGTATTTTATGTGAAAGTCAAAGGCTGAGGTAGCTTTGGGCATGTCATACAGGTGAATGTTTGTCTGTCTGGCTGGCATTAGAGAAAGATCTTTAGCTTTTAGTACACTCACTGAAGAACAGTAACTACTGGTAAGAGCTGTGGACAGCTGACAAAGTGGAATAAAAGCATTTTTGGCAACAGGCTTCCTACCCTAATGAGAACTAGATACACTACAGGAGGATTTCCTAACAAGAAGAGAAGTGAAAGCACATGGAGCAATGAGAAATCGTCTACAGGACTGAAGAGTGAGGGAGGCTCTCACATTTGTGAAAGCAGCATGACAGAGGATGTTCCTCTTCAGTACATATGCAGAAATGCTTGAAGCATGTGATGTAAACATACAGTTACATAGCAGTGGGGTTTAGAGGGATGTGGTGCAATATTTAACACAGAGTGCTGCAGTGGAAGGATACTGGCACTTTAAGGGATACAGAGGGTGGAAAGGAGGGTTTTCACACTATGCAAAGAGAGCCTCAGATATACTGAAATTTGCTTTAGAATGAATGATGGGCCAGTCAAGAGCTTATGGACAAGGGTTAGTGGGCCAACCACTCAAGTGGTTTGGTGGGCATCTGCTGCAGACCACCCGATCAAAAAGAGGAATAAATTAAGCCTTCTTTAAACATTTGGAAGAAGTCTCACCATCACAGGCTTTCATACTTATGTGCATCTTCAACAACTAGAGTATTTGCTGGTAGATTAATAGGGCTGGACACAAGCAATTCGGGAGACATCTGCAGTGTTGAGAAAAAAAAAATGATACGAGTGATCAACCAGATGGTAGGGTAGATGTTCTGCTGGACTTACTGCTCACAAAGAGATTAAAACTGGTGAGGGATGTAAAGCAGCCTTGGCCCCAGTGAATGAGTTGAAAATTTTGTGAGAAGAGACAAGCAGCAGAATCACAGTCTGTATTTAAGAAGAGCTCCTTTGTTTGAGGAATCTGCTTGACTGGATCCCCCAACTTGGAGAGCAAAGGAGCCCAGGTCAACCTCAGTCACAGTAACTATCCATTCTAATATGCAGGAAGCTGAGCAGGTGTGGCAGGAGAATGAAGAAAGCATGGGCCTGTTGATGAATGATGTGCATGTAGTGTCAAAGGGTACAGAAAAGAGAGAGGTTATTAATGGCTTCCCTTCTTCTGTTTACTGATAAGTTCACCCTCAGGTGACTCCCAGATTGCTCTGCCTAGAGGCAGAATCTGTGGGAGTGAAATATTATGCATGATAGAGGAAAATTATTAGGAAAGACTTAAGCAAATTAGGCATACATAAGTATGTGGGACCTGATGAGATGCAGCCGCAGGTGCTGAGGAAGCTAACTGGCATCATTGTGAGACTGCTGTCTATTATCTTTGAATAGTCATACTGACTAGGGGAGGTTTCTGATGAGTGGAGAAAGGCAAAAGCAACTCCAACTTAAAGAACAGGATTTGGATACCTACAGGAGAATCAGCCTAACTTCAGTCCCTGGGAAAGTTATAGAACAAATGCTCCTGGAAGCTGTGTGCAAGAACATGAAGGACAGGAAGGTGACTGGAAACAGTCACCATGGATTTACCAAGGATGAATCATGCCTAATCAATCTGGTAGTCTTCTATCATGAAATAGGCAGCTCTGTGGATAAGTTGAGAGCAATGGATGCTATTGACTTTATCAATTCTTTGACATGACCTCCCTGAGTAACGCTGTTGCAAAAAGAGTTATACAGCCTGGAAAAGTAGACTTTAAAGATGGGCTCAGAATTGGCTGGTTAAAGGATTTGTGGTAAATAGTACAAAGCCTAATTGGCAATTGGTGACCAGTGGCATTTATCATTATCTGATACTGGAATCAAATCTGTCTAGTGTTTTCATAAGTAACCTGGACAATAGGACAGGCCAATAGGAATCTCAGAGAGTTCAACAAACAAAAATGGAAGTGCCACAGCTTTGGAAGAATATTTCCAAGCACCAGTAGAGCCTGGTAGTCAACTGGCTGGAAAGCAACTTTGAGAAAAATGACCCGGGGGTCCTGGTGTTCAACCAGTAGAAAAAAAGCCAGCCATGTGTCCTTGTAGCAAAGAAGCATCCTAGGCTACATTAGGAAGAGTATAGCTAACAAGTCTGGAGATGATTACTTTTCTACTCATGAATTTTGAAACTGCACCTGAAGGATGGTGTCTAAGTTTTGCATTCTCTACTAAAAGGACATTTTCATATTGGGGCAAGTCCCACAAAGGGCCACAGAGAAGACCAGGGGCTTGGAGAAGCTGATGTACAAAGAGAGGCTGAGGTAACTGGAACTATTCAGCATGATGAAGATTTTATTGGAGTTCACAACTACCTCATGGGAGGATATAGAGAAGACAAAGCAATATTCTCAGAGGTGAAAACTGGCAGGGCAAGAGGCAGTGGACAGAAGTTGGAATGCAGGAGAATTCTGATTAGATATTAGGGGGGGAAAACCCACTATGAAGATGCTTAATTATTGGAATGAGTTGTCTGGAAAGCTTGTGGGATCCCTGTCCATGGAGCCATATGCAGATCTTAACAAGGCAGTTCCCTGACTACCTAATCTAGCTGGTCTTGCTTTCAGTGAGGATTAGACTAGATGGCCTCGAGAAATCATTTCCAACATAAATTTTCTTGTGATTCTTTTACTAGAGGGTTTTTTTCCCCATTTTTATCTATACTTTACAAATTTAATACTTTTAAGTTAAATTTGAATTGAAGTACTTGTGGCTACATGCACAATCTTCAAGACTGCAAGGTATTCAACCATATACAAAAGTTTTCCATAATCTTCATTAGGGTGTTACCTTTTGTCAAGCAACTTTGTAGCTGAAAATAATAAAAGTGTTTGTTTATACGCAATGCTTTTCCAAATCTAGAATGTCTTTGAATATTTAAAAACTTATATTTTTTTTTTTTTCCCCATGTGTTAATTTAGCCTTCCACTATGAAATGGCTTCATATTTATACAGAATTTTAACAAGGGGAAAAAAAAAAAAATTAAACGCAAGCACTGTAGTTGTGTAGTAAAAACTTTATTACAACAGTAGTCTGTCATCTGGAAATCTTGCCTTGAAATGGTAGAGAAGCATGGTTTGAGGAAGAAGTGAGGAGTCTTTTTTTAAAGTTTATAACTTCTCCCAGGTAATCTGATATTTAAGGAAATATTCATCTAGAAGATGTTGGATTTGTAGATCGTATTCAGAAAGGCAATAAAAGTGATTAATGGAATAGAGCAACTGTTTTATGAAAAAGTGTCATGGTTCAGCTAGCATAGGGTTAAGTTTCCCTAGCAGTAGGGAGGGAGCTCTAGCCGGGTTATTCAATACCATGCTGGCAGCTGACATAAGGTCCAGGTGCACAAGCACTGGAAAAGCAGCGACATCTTTTGTTCGTCGTTGTTACCCTTCTCTGCTGTATCCTTGTGGTATATCTCTGTATATCTCATCCTGTTCATTGTTATTACTGCTTATTGCTATTGCTATTGTTGTTGTTCAGTTTATTATTTGTTACACTGTTGTATTAAATTTTTCCTTATCACAACCCCAGGGTTTGTATCTCACTCCCTGCTCCGTCTGGTCCGAGGGTGGGAGAGGGACAATGGCAACATGATCTCGGATCCTGGCAGGGCCTAAACCACTGCAAAAAGCAAGGACCCTTTAGGCTTGTGAAGAAAAGCATGAGGGAAAGAGAGGAAGTTGAGAAAGATAGTCATGAAAGCAGGGGATAAACTGGAAGTAGAACTGTTATTCAGCAAAGCCTGTTCATAAGAAGCAAGAAGGCACTTGAATCCAGTGACATTTTGGACTAAAACGTGTAAAAATTTCTCACAGATTACATTATATTTCTTAATTTGTTACCCCAGAATGTGATGTAGCTAGAAAATTTATTTAGTAGGTTAAGGGATTAGACAAATTCACAACCAAAAAGGCAGTAAGTGGATACTAAAGGATCTTCTAACATTTAATACATCCGAATGTTTGAAGGCTTCAAAGGGAATAGACTACTGGAAGCTAATATGCTCTCCCTAAATAGCCTCTCTTTTTCTGCTCTCGGATAGTTCTAGGCTAGATGCACCATTGCACTGACAACACAGGTGATTCTTAGGTCCTTACAGGACATTCTCATGTTTTTGTCTTTTACAAAACCTTACATCTACTACAAAGCTTCTTTCCCATCCCCATTCATAACTCAGTGATATATTATCCCTGCTATACCTAACAGAATACATACTTTTTTTTTTTTTTTTTTTTTTTTTTTTTTTTTTTTTTTTTTTTTTTTTTTTTCAGAGGGATTAGCAAATGATTAGCATGATTGCTAAAGTAGACTGATTTTGTAGCAGAAAATCCTGTCAGTTGAGATGCTTGGATTGTTGGATCCAACCAAGAATCAATTCTTGTTCAACTTAATACACTGAATCAAAGGAGCAATACTGATTAAGAGTGAAACACACAGAAAAATTGTAAATCAAATTCTTTTTTGGGAGGTTCACTGTTATTAAAGTTTACTGTACCATGAAATAAGACTACTTTCTTTCAAACCTTTCTGACAAGCCTTATTATGAAGTAAAAGCTTATACCTGAAAGTTTTTACTCCAAGAAGAGGCTTGGAAAAAGCATTACATGTTGTGACTCAAAAACTAAAGTGAATCATCAAGATTACAGATGGGAAATGTTTAGGAAATCATTCAGTCCTTCACGCTGCTACTGCACAATCACTCTTAACATAGAATTTATAATGATTTTTTTTTCTTTCTTTTATTTCAAAGTTGACTGATAAGAAAGTCTAGCATTTGGTATGTGAAACTGTTGCTCAGCTTACCAAAAAGATTACCAAATAAGTAGTTTAAAATTCCTATTACCAGTTTCTTGCTCCAATTTATACATTTATACAATTTGTAAGTCATATGTGTTTTTTTATACCTCTAACATCCTAACTTATACTGGGATAGCATTTTTTCTAAACAAGTCCATCGAATTATCTGTAGAAATGCTCTTTGGCAGTCTCCTACTTACAGAAGATACTTTGAGTATTCATATATCAAAAAAAGTACAGAACTGCTTGAAGTCAGTTGTTACTGGACTCAGTATTTTAGGTTCACATTCACATGATGTTAGCTCTTTTGCAAAGTCTTTATATTGAAACTTCTGTGGGTCACATTCCCATGAGATATCAGTGTTGACTCTTCATCCAGGAAGTGTTGACTCTTTATCCAGGAAGAAGGATGCAGCCCCTGATAGAGTGTTGGAGAAGCAGAAGTTATGCAGCTGTCTTCCCAGGACTTGGCCACATACCTGACTCTTGCAAAAGCAGTACCTGGAAACAATGAGTGACAGGGAACATTGTTAAGGGTCCTTCCCAGGAGTTCCTTCTTGCATTTATAGATGATACATACACTAGCATTATTTTCTTGCGGATATTTGTGAAATGTCAAATATATTTTTAGTAACTTTAGGAATTCTTCTGTGTTTTTGCAAATCTTGGTACATTTATTTATATGTTTTTCTAATAGTGAGAGTCCTGAGAATGTTCAGCTATTTGTTACTATAGAAGGTCTGATTGTTGACTTCACTTTTGCATATAAAGACACTTTACAATAAAGACTCTTTGTTACATTATGTGTAGTAGTTTACTCATAAAAAGCCAAGCAGAAAAATGTGACAATTATAAAATTGGTACAATTTATGAGAGCCTTCTTCTTTAAATAAAAAAAATTCGAAGTATTCTATTTTTTTTCAAAATAAGGAAGGAGAAAAAAGAATCTTCCTAGGCCATTCTTTGCTTTTTCACTCTGCAGTGTAATGGTTAACCTCTCCTTCCTCTCTCCTCCCCAGTAACACATCATGCTATTTAAGCCTGGTACAGGAATGGGTGCCATTTAGTTTAGCTTTCTAAGACATATGAAATAACCTATGAATAAATCATCATGTCCTCATGCAATTCATACATTACTATAGTAGGGTGGTTACTAGAATTTTGTGTTATGTATCAGCAAAAATGTCAGACAAAATTAAGTATGGTAATCCAACAGAAAAATGCTGATCAGCCCCAGCCTCAGCCTAAGAGAATTGCAAAAGGAAGACCATAAGAAAGCTAAACCAAAAATGCCCTATTTGGGGACCTAGGTCAGAATCTAAAAGAAAATGTATAGCCCATCCCTTCTGCACAGAACATCACTCACACCATCCAGCAGGCTTGTATCCTGAAAATGTGAAAAAAGTTGTCTGCCTTAAGTATCTTATTCCTTTCTCTCTGTCACCATTTCTTAAGGAAAAAAAGTGACAAACCAAAACAACCCACTGTTCATTATTTGGAATTGACAAGGGTATGATTAAAAAGACCCCCTGACCTGCTCAGTAAATGTATTACACATATATATATATATATATATATGCAAATAAATAAATGGTCTAAGAAAAAAATCAAAAATACTAAAAAAAAAAAATACAGGTCATTAATGGATATTTCTCTCAAAGAATTGATTTGCTCTGTGTACGGGGTCTCGTTGAGTTAATTTTCTTCATAGCAGCCCATATGGTGCTGTGTTCTAGATTTGTGACCAAAGCAGTGTTGCTGACACAGGGATGTTTTAGCTATTGCTGAACAGTGCTTTCACAGCATCAGATCCATCTCTGTTTCTCACTCTGCCCTGCCAGTGAGTACTTTGGGGGTAGGCAAGAAGCTGGGAGGGGACACAGTCAGGACAGCTGACCCCAACTGGCCAAACGGATATCACGCACTATATGATGCTCAGCAATAAAAGCTGGCAGAGTTTTTCTAAAGTAGCTGCTCAGAGACTGGCTGAGCATTGGTCTGCTGATGGGAGGTGGAGAGTGACTGCTATTGCATCACTTGAAGTTTGGGCTTTTTTTTGTCACTTGCTAAACTGTCTTTAGTGTGAACCACAAGTTTTCTCATTTTTGCCCTTCCAATTCTTTCCTCCATCCCACTGGGAGAGAGTAAGCAAGTGACTGGATAAGAGCTTACTTGTCAGCTGGAGTCAACACACCCCACTCTGTTTGGTCGTATTCCTTATGTCCGTGGTTTTTTGTCACACATTTCTGCTTTTACTTGTTAGGCTCTTTCATTATTATTCTGTAACTTCCAGTTTTTTGCTGGTACTAATATTTATGAACTTATCTAGTCCTGTTTGTTCCCTATTTGGTTTTAAGACTATTTTATCTAGATATATTATTAAATTGTAGGTTTCGTGGTTTTAAGCATCTAACATTTAGACTTAGATAACTACAATTTATTTAAAGATTCCTTGTTATTTATATTTTTCAGTTTAAAATATCTCAGATTATTTTTTCTTCTAATTGGGTTTAATTTTGTGAGATCTGTCATTTGAAACAGTTATATCAGAGGAGTTAAAAAAAAGTTAGATATTCCTGATGGACATATTAATTACAGTTAGATTTCTGATGTGTGATAAAAATTAGTAACCCACAATAAATTTAAAGAAAAGAAGAAGAGGAGTTTGTTGGTTTTGTTGCATAAATGAAATGCTACATTTATATAGTAATGATAAATAAATGCGTCCAAAAATTTGTTTACATCTAGACAGTGCCATCAGTGCTATCTGTAAACAATCTGTAAGTGGTTGATGATGTCTTCATTGTCTCTTCTGACTCTTATGTTTATATATGCATAGCTATCGATATGCACATCAGTGCATACCTGTATGCATTTATGTGTGTGCACATGTACAGAATCTCTTCATACGCGCTTTCACTATATTTCTTATCAAAGTAGAGTATCTTGATATTTATTATACCTGCTAAATAATTCTATTGTTTGTAAACTTAATGGAGGACACATTCCAGTAAGCAATACAGTTTTTTAAAGACAGTTTGAGGAATTGAGTAACACTGCACACTTGTTAATGACATCTAGATAGGCTCAACAAACTATTTTAATGCCGTCTGTACTTTTCTTTTTTAGGAACACAGATAAATTCATATAAATTAATTCTGCCAAACACTTCAGTTTTTTCTTATTTATATATTCATTCATTCAGCTGTAGGCAATTGCAGTGACATTGTTGCTTGATGCTTACAAAATGAAAAGCTATAAATGTCAAGGCAGCAGAAAGACATCAGTTTGCCTGTTTTTTATTTTCAGTGTCAGTAGAATTGTAACAATTCTGTAGCGTAACATTATTCTGCTTTTAAGCCATATAGAGAATGGGCAGTTAAAATACTAATGTACGGTATACATAAAATTTGTAGATCAAATTTTGAGATAGACATACATTTCCCTTCTTTCATTATTTTCACTAGAAGAACAAGATGATAATGCAGTGAATTTTAAGTTTCCTCACTTATAACTGTCATACTTTTAAGTTGCTGTATATGTTTTAAGTTCTAATACAAACCCTAGTATCCATGTTCCATGCAAAGTAAAATCTGCACTTCAACATTTATGTGAATAAAAACACTGGTAAAAAAGAACACAGTTGGTCATTTCTGCAGTGGTCATATAATTGCACAGACACTGTGTATTCAAAGAGTGCGTTATGATGTAATACATAACTGTGTATTCTGTACTACACTAGCAACTGTACCTTCTATTTGTTTATATTGTTTCCAGAAGCACAGTAAGATTTTATTTTTTAAACCTAATCTTTATTACCTGTTAAAAAGGGGACATAAATGTATAAGCACAAAAAAACCTCTGCAGTTCCTACATATGTGAGATTTCATTATATTATTCTTACACAAATAAGCATTCAAAGAATGAAATATGTATAATTTTGGTAAATTAAAAAGAGCTGAAACCAGATACAAATTAAAAACTTTTGTTCAGATAGATATACCTTTTAATTACACACAGTTTTTAACAAAGGGTAAGAAGCAAATGGGGAAAGAAGAGAATTCACACGATGTCACTGAAAACCACTCATTTTACACTAGCACATCCTAGGCAATGTAAAGAAGCATTTAACCAAGTATAGGAGAAGGAAAAAAACTGAATCCAAAAGCACTGTGACAAAAATAGGAAACAAGATACTAAGAAAGGGCAAATGAGAGAAGAGCAACATAATTTCCAGAGTTCATTAAAAAGTCTTTTACAAGGGTTTGATGTTGAGGGAGGCTATGATGAAGAAAGAGAAAAAAAACCTTATGATTAAGAGAGCACATGGGAAGTTTCTCACTGTTGTGAAAGGATCCAAACTTATTAGGTATAATAGATTTACTAAGTTACTTTCTCTTTTATAATTCCAATTTTATTCCTGTATTCCTTCCTTTATCAGTATAATGCTTCATGCCAGTGGTAAGTGAAATTTTCCTGCAATAGAACAAGAAAAAATTGCTGTCTTCCTCTATTTCTTCCAAAAAGTGCTGTCATTTATGAGGCTAAAAATATAGGAAAAAAAATTTCTATTGATTATCAGCTCATTCTCAACGTCAATTCAGTCCTCCAACCCTAACAGATGACTTCAAAATTTGACATTTTTCTAATAGATACAACACTATTTATTTCAAAGTGGATAATAAGACATTGAGCTACTGTTAACAAAAGCAGACACAAAACCGTGATGTCTTGAGAAATACTGTAATAACCCATTACAAATCCCCCAGGTGAAGAAATATCTCTATGACAGCCTTTAGCTTAAGTCTATCCATTTCAAAAACTACTATAATAGCAGTAACAGAATGGAAGGGAATCATCTGTTCTCTCAATATTAAACAGTTATTTTAAAGACCTGTTAAAACTGTCATAGCTGTATTTCACAATTCACCAAAGCTACACGTTTCTACAAAGGTTTTAACTCCCCAACTGCTGGCTAATTTTTTATTTCATTTGCTGCTTCTTATATTTGGCATCTCTACAGTTTTCTATTTTCTGAAACATTAATGGAGTATGTTACCATATTTAAGTGCCTCTTGCTGATAGAATGAGCCCATTCACATATAATAAAAAAATAATAAGATCACCCTAAACAAACAAAAAATAAACCCCTAAGGTTGATTACTCAGGAAAACAGATGAATCAGATATAGAAAGACACTTCATTCCCTTTCACATCTGAAAAACCTCAAGTTTTGTTTCTATTAATATAATCTCTGTGGACAAGAGGAATCTGAGGTGCAGAAGCTCCATATTTCTAACCCACAGTCTTTTCCAGTATGTACCATAAAAATGGTATCTCTCACACCCCCATTCTTCGTACATATTATCCTTTTGTCAATGACATGCACAGATGTCATTATAACTATAGCTTCATGTAGAAAATAGATACCTTTCATTGTCATATGCATATTTAGAAGAAGGCCATTGTCCTGATCCAATATGGGGGAGGGTCCTTAAGCGATTGCAAGAGCAAGATCAAGACACAAACGAGGTCAGATGCGTACAACCTTGTAAATTTTTTTTCTATAACAACTGGTAACAGTGATAGGACAGAGAGGAAAAGAAAAGGAAAAGTCAGAATCCCTAATCAAGCAAACGGTGGAGATGCAGCAAGACTAATTACCACCACCACGAATCCAGTGATGTCCTGTTGTCTTGGTCTCAGTGCTCCAAGCTCCAAGCTCCACCAAAGTCCCAGCTCTGAGGAAGGATGAGATGACAAGAGTGAAATAGAGCTCACTAAAGAGGAGTACACAGTCCTTTTATCGTCCCAGTCCCCACAATCTCTCCAAAGAGTCCACGCATTCCCACGGAGTTCATTGTAATACGTGCCACCCCGTGGTCCCATGCTGGCCTGCACGGGTAACAGATTAGGGAAAAGAAGGTCTTCCTCATCCTGATTTAACTTTGTCAGATGTCGTGGTCCCAGCGGAGACAATTCGTCTCCTTCAGAGTACTCCTCCATGGCAACAGGATACTGAGGCCAGGAAACGGTGGTGGTGTGACAGCAGTGTTTGTGACAGATAACACAGTCATTACAGCCATCATGAACAAAAGTCAAATAATTCTAACTGGAAGGGTAAGCATGCAAGATTAGCTGCACAGACAGCTGGCTACATGTAGAAGGGTATCAGGCTTATTTAGAGTACTGTCATTGGTGAGGAAGACAAGAAGACACTGATGGATCTCTCACAAAAGAGCTGTTTATTTGTATCTTCACTGTTAACTGTCCAGAGTTAAATGTCCACTGTTAAATGTCCAGAGTTAACTGTCCACTGTTAAATGTCCAGAGAGTACTGCATGCTATACAAAATCTATAGTAATGTAGATAATTACAGTTTTGTATTTTTTAAAAAATATTATTTTACTGCAGAGAGTAACTACTTGTGCATACTGATTTTTTGGCCATGGATATATTAAAATTGTGTTTTCAATATCTTACATTCCACCAAACTTTCTATCATTAATATCTCTTAGCTTGTTTCCAAAGCATACCTTGGAGAAAATAAAACTTTGTTCCCCATTTCAGACAATGAGAAACAAACACGAATTTACTGAGCTGTTAACAAAAAGCCTAAATTGAATGCACTGTTAAATGTAAGCTTGCCTATTTATAGTTACCATGCAGAGGCAAGTACATGAAAGTTTTTACTTTGTCATGTAAGCCAGCTTTAAGCAAGCAGGGACTGGAAGAATAATAATTCCTCATCTCCTTTTCCTTCTACATTGTCAGACATAGGTGGCCAGAAGGCAGCAGACATGATCAGAGACAATGTTATGAGTATTTTTTTTATTATAATGCTTTGTTTCAATATACCACCCCAAAACTGCCTTGGACAATGGTTCACAAAACAGCTATGCAAAACAGTTCCTTAAAGGAAAATTAAGACAGTAATCTATGCCATTTAGCATCCCACTTAGAGATTCCATAATGTTGAGAAATAAAGCATTTGTCACTAAGCAGGAACACTCATACCTGACCAAAAAAAAAAAAAAAAAAAATGGGGTGAGGTATGGGGGTGTATAAACATGCACACCAACACTCACATACATAGTTTTCCTAATTTCCATCAATTTTTCTATAAGGTTGGTTGGTTGTTTTTTTGTTTTTGTTTTACAGACTTCCGAAGCTTGAGGTTTTGTCTACCCATTGCTCTGCTCAGTCCTTCACATTGACACAATCTCTGACTCCTCTTTATCTTCTGTTTCTGATATTAGATATTCACATAACATTTATTTTCAGACATCCTTTTCCAGAAAACAGTTATAGACACCTAAAATTTTGGTCAAAATGCTTAAAATCAAAGTATTTATAAAGCACTTAAAGTGATAATCAAACTATGGCCTTTTTGCAAAGTATGCTGTGTCTATTCAATCTAAACTTTGTATGTTTGGTTTGTATGTTTAACAATTGTTTAGTCCAAAACTTCTACTTATGAAAGTGGATAGCTAATAAGTGCTTTGTCCAATATATGTCTAAATTTATTAAAATTTCTAATCAAGGACCTAGAAGATTTTGGAATTATGATCTGCTGTGTTGTTTGGCAATCTTTGATTTAAAAAAAAAAAAAATTTATGTCTGATGCACTGTTTACAGCATGGTCAGAAGGATGTGTTTCCTAATTCTAGAAGTGCACGGACTGTCTGATCCCAACTGCTTCATGTATTTGTTGCATAACCTTGATTTGGCCTAAGAGAAAGTTTTCATTCTTACAGAAGCGATTTATTCTTCTCTTATGACTGGGAAACTGAGCTGTCACCAG